>NW_017295694.1:30168-117371 GCF_001594075.2 Trachymyrmex cornetzi | reverse complement strand
CCAGAACTCTACTTATTTTTTCAATTTTTGGAAAAAGTGGGGCCAGCTTCACAGAGGTCATGTCATGAAACTTTGGTAAAAATTTTCCTACTTCATAAATTAATTGTGCTAAGAGCACATATAAAATTTACAATCCGAAGTCTCGAAATAGTTCTAACGTACATTGCCTATCTGAGGTCAAACAGTGATACAAACATTCTTATGTCATAAATAACGAAATAACAAGAACATAAATATAGACATTGTGTATGATATTCCATTTGACTCGAGACATAGAATAAAATTCTTAAGAGCGGAACATTGATTTATATAAAATATATAATAAATACAAAATGAGCTAATTGGTTAATTTTGCTAACATCGTGGCATAAGCATGATGAAGTTAAATTATATTTCGTTGTTAATACTAAAAGAGAGTAATTATTTATTTTAAATTGTTCGTGTTTTTATATTTAAAAGAAGTTAATTATTGTCTTTCAGTATTAAATTGGTTAGTATTAGATTTCTATAAAGACGAGACAATAAAAAAAATCCAAAGATTCGCGCATTAATCGCGTGCCAATAAATTTTCAACTATAAAATGCAATCCAAACTCGAAATTTCAAAAGAAAAAATTTTTAGAAATAGTACTTTCTTGTTGTACACAGCATAAAATTCTTAATTTAATGTACATATTCTTCTATCAATATATTTTCTAACCTGCTTATAAAATAACAAAATGGAAAATGTATTAATACGAAAAAGTGCATCGAATTAAGAATTTTACGTTGAGCGCAAGAAAGTATTATTTCCAGAAAATATATAAATATCAAATTAAAAATTTTAGCCTAATTTAGCGATATTTGGCAAAGAAATTTGGGTGGAAAAACATTATAAATATTATAAAAATATAAAAGATTATAAATGCATATTGTACATTAAATGTGATATATTTTTCAAATTCAAGAATGTCTACGAAACTCAAGGTGTAATTCATCTGAGTAATTTATTTCTGACGATGGCGTCTAAATATGAACTCATCCAATGTACTCTCACTTTGGATGATTCATCCGAGGCTCATAGTCGAGAATAAAGCATGCAAATTTGTCTCCCTTATCTAATCTACTGCTATACATCTTGCCCACCGACATTATATTTAGCAATAAAGGCACTCTCGCTTCCTAGAGTCGATAAAACTTCCTCGACGGCAACGTCACTCACGTCGAGCCGAAAGTTTTGCGTGGAGCTCGGTCGGGCAGAAGTTGCGACGTTAGGACAAGGACCGTGCAGTGTAGAAACGGCCGTGGAAAAAAGGTATCCGGACACAAGATATATTTCTCCGCCCCACGGGATTTGTATAATCGACGCATAAAGAAACTCGTTTAAAGTCGCCTCCATCTTTTTATACAGTGGTTGCCGAGTCGACGCGAGAAAAATCCAGTCAAACTTCACAGGGCGTAACGAACGTTACGGAAAAATATAACGACGTCTCATGCGGTTGGTCGAATCCGAAACTACCTAGGGTTAACCCGGATTTTCTTCCCCAAGCAACACAGCGTAGATTTTCACCGCTATATATATATCGCGCTTTTAAAAACGGTTCTTTTAAAGGACTATGATGTATACCGTCAACTTTTTTGCTTATATTTTTATCAAAGCATTGTAAACAATTATACGATTTATATAATAAGCGTGAAAACCATTCTAAAGAAAATCGTTAACTATTTTTTTTTATCTTAAAAGATGTGTACTATTACAAAATAAAAAATATGGGTGCTTTCTATTTGGTGACACAAGTCGACACAAGTATTTTCTATTTTTGTTACTCATTGAATAACAAGAAAAATAAAATGATTATGTGACATTGAATGGAAAGCACCCAGGAAGATTTAAAAGTTTCCGAGCATCTAATGTGAGTAAAAGATCTGTGTAAAGTTGGACCTCCAACTTATCGACTTGTTTCGGAATGCGGAAACGAAAATCTATCCATTAAGACAAGTTAAATCTAATTTGCTCGTTGGGTGGTGGCTAGTTAAAATTAGCTTCCACCCTCAAAATTATTTAATAACTTTTTCCAGAAGTGTGCAAACAAAAATTCAAAATGTGTACATGTGCAAACTATGAACAATTAAATAAGCTACAGAAAGTAAATTTTTTCAAAAGTTAGAAGGCCAACTTCACACGGGTATTTAGCAGTAGAAAATGTCTATTTCGAATAGGGTTGCCATCCGTCCTCTTTTCCCCGGACATCGTCCTCTTTTTTATGATGTCCGGGGACGTCCGGGGGGATTTTCGAAAGGCGTCCGGGATAATCATGAGAGTCCGGGGTTTTATATAAAAAGAAAATATTTTTTGACTGGATGGCAAAAAAAAACTTTGGCGTGTAAGTGCAGTGTTGACATTAAAGATTGGCAGCCCTGTAGGACGCAGGTTGAGAATAAAATTTATCTGCATATAGTGTAATGCCAGCTGCACACCAGCGCGATGTTCGTCGCGTGCGACCTGTAAGATGTTACACTGTAAACAAGATAATAATGTTATACTGTAAACATGATAATAAAGAAGTGATAGTATTGTGCAATTTGTAAGGAAAAAGCAACTAAATATATGTACTTATAGCGTTTTCGGTCCGGCTGGGTTTGCACCAACCTGGTCGGATTAATGGCGTTTTGTGCTCTCCTATTGGTAGAGCGTGTGACGTCAACCCATAGGAAAGATTAATCCAACCAAGATTAGTGCAAACCCGATCGGGCCGAAAACGCTATTAAGAAGATAGATTAACAAATATTTTTTGATAACGTACATCCAAAAAAAGATAATCTAACTGTAAAGTGAAATTTCCGGTAACCTCATATTCTAAGCAGAAACTTTTACAGAAAGAGTATTCCTCTTCCAATGCATTGGACTATTCATCAAAAATGTATTGGAGATTATTCTAACAGTTTTCCTCTTGTTTGAAGAAGAATATATTTACTGAAAGCGGAGTGCCCTCTTACAAGTAAATTATATTAGGAACAGCAAGATTTTTACTGCAGATGCAAAACGAAAGTACTTTAACTGTAAGAATATTGTGCTTAATATATTTTCCTCTTGATTTTAGAAGATTCCTCTTGAAGCCGTATATAAGAATAAAATCCTGTAAGATTTAGCGGTTTCTGCTAATATTAAAATTATTTTTTTTGGGTGTATTATCAATTAAAGAAAAACCCTTGTTAATGGAAATATTATTTATCTAAAAATTTAAAAGGCCTATATGTGAAATAATTATTTCTAGATCACCAAAAAAGGTAAGCAAATGTATGCGTCCGGGGTAGCAAACGAAATGTCCGGGGTTTTCGGTTCGTCAGTTCTAGTTTTTAACTTTTTGAAATGGCAACCCTAATTTCGAATATATCCTAAAAATAATAACCATCCAAACTGAATTATTTTCTTCGTTTCTTCCATGTAATGCTGTATGCAATGAATAATTCTTCAAATTGTAAAAACTAGGTGTCTCGTGGATACTTCAGATCAATACGCTCTTCTTAGTTTAGTACACTTGAAGTCGCGGGGAACCCGTTTGTCGACGCCGATCGATAAGGTGCGACCTGATTTAGCGAAGATTCTATCAAGAATTGCTCTTAAAATCACGCCAGCCAGCGTTCCAAAAACATGCAAATAACATCAAAATAACACTTTCTTTTTTAGACCTGCACTAAATTGTCTATTACAGTTTCTATATCTGTGTTTGACAACAATAGACGACTGAACACTTTTTAGTCACCTACAAAATATTTGTTACCTATGGAAAAAAAAAGAACAGTTTTATTAAAATATCTAGAAATATATCTAAACACAGGTCTGAAAATAAATTTTATTGGACTACCAAAATAATTATGTTTATCTATTATATAGGATTCAAACTGATTGCTAGAATGTCAAAGTTTTTGATAGTATTGCTCATCATGTTTCTACATAATTATTTTGATGATCCAATAAAATTATTTTCAGATTGTAATCAAATTTTTAGATACTTTAGTAAAATCGATTCTTTCCTGTGCGAATAGATGATAACAGTGGTAATTATTAAATGATACAACGCAGTTTTACAATTGAAAGCTGATATTGGTAGCTGTTAAATACTATCTAGGGATTAGTCTATATAAGTTGGTATATATGCGTATGGAATGAAAAGTATTTGAACCGTTTTGACTTTACCGAGTGTATCAAACGGTTCGTCATCGACGCGATAGAACGCGAGTGGCAAGAGCAAACACAGAACATCAGCTAGAGTAGACCTGTTCGGTGCAGCTGCACCGAGCGAATTTAATGCGTACGACTGTATGGCCGCGCGTGGAACAATAACTTCCGACGCAGATGCACAAGGCACCGTAGCCTGCATCCGCTCTGGTTCGCTGCACCTACATTGCGAGCTGCGGCGCCGCACCGCATTCGTAGACAATTGAAAGCGACAATAGCGTCCCGTGGTAAATCCCCGTTCTAAATTACGCTACCTAATAGTTAATAACGCGAAGAAAAGCAGAACACCGGAGAGAATCGAATTTTAAGAAACAGTACTCATTCCCATTAGTACTCGAGTTGTACCAATTTAATATATGTGTGTAGTTTGAAAACAAAATTCCAACAATTATCAATTTTAATAGACTTTAAATGTACAAGATGACACGGCCAAAATTTGGAAAAAAGCGTCGTGCCGTTAATTTATCGGAATTTCAGCGACGTTTCTCATTAATTCTAGCAGAATTTTATGCTGGAATCTACAATTACTTTTTTTAAACAGATTTCTGGCCGTTACATTTTCAATTTTGATTTTTAGTACGAAAAATGAGGAACTCTTTTTTTATTGTTATAAGGAACTGTAGAACTAGAGAGAGAGGGGGGGGAGGGAGCTACTAAAACTATCATTATTTTTTTATATTAATAGAATGTCGTACTAACTTCACAAATCCACATAAATTTGGATCATGAAGTTGGCACGCCGTTCTATAAATATAAAAAAATAATGACAATTCCAATATATTGGAATAGTACTATTTTAAGAAACAGTTCCCATTAATACTCGAGTTGTTATATCGCTATATCACTATTTTTATAGTTCTACAGTTCCTTATCAAAATAAAAAAAGGTCCGCATTACACTAAAATATCACAACGGGAAATATGACGTGCTAACTTTGCAAATCTAGCACGACACTTCCTCTCTAAAGTACAAGAAAAAGAAAAATATTTCCACTTTTGGTTACAGCTTGCTGTGCCGTTTTCAGTAAGCACAAATTTTCCAAATCGTGCTTTTATCGTGGAAGTAATTAAAATTCCTATCTCCAATTTACTCGTTTCTTTCTTCTCATGCTGTAGAAGAAATCGAAGCTATCGATAGTCTGAAAAATCTTGCGGAAATTTCAATACTTTTATAGATCTCGATATTAAGAGACTATAGTATGGTATTTTTCTTCACGCTTAACTTTTTCGCTTCATGGACTTAGCAGCGAGTTCATGCTTGACGGAATACTTCGCGGTTTCCAGCGGACAGATCGCGGCCGGAAGCGACGTTTCCTTCCTTGCGTATATAAGAATAATGCTAGCAGTGCTACTCTACGTTTGTTCCATTGTCGTTCGATACACAAGGAAAATCGATTGTATCAATGGAAAAACCATTCATATCAAACAGGAACCGAAAACATCGGTTGAAAGTGACTTTTAGCGTGGCTGAAGTAAAAGATTTTCTCTTAAAAGCTCTCTCTACCGAGAATACTGTTTTCGAATCATTAAGTCGATTTATTCGATTCTCTCTGTTTGATACATTCGGTTTTCTTTGTTGCCAAATATCAAAATATACATTTCAAATTATCCTATTAATTTCTGAGAAAATTTTAAAATGTTATAGTATTTAAGAAATAAAAAATATTTTCCCGCATATTTGATAACTCTGTTTCAATTAATTTAGAGTATCCTGATATCAAAATAAAACCATATTAAAAGCACTAATTTTCTAATCCTGCAAAAAATAAAGATCCCTCGCTTTGCTTAGATATAGTTTAATCTGTGTGCGCAAATCGATTTCTAGAGGTCTTTTACGTCGCTGATTACAGATTCAAGATAAAGGCTATTAAACTTAATATGATGGCTTTAGAGATTCCATTACGGACATCATTCCGCACAGTATTATTCGGGCCGGTATACAGTATATCTCGTTCAATTTCTGACTTAGGTACTAGATAAATGGCCACCATATATAAATGGCCAGACGTCGTCGAGTAACCAGTTGGAGTAACAACTCTGTGGCGCAGTTTCCAACTCGTATCCTACACCGAGACAGACAGACAGAGAGAGAGAGAGAGAGAGAGAGAGAGAGAGAGAGAGAGAGAGAGAGAGAGAGAGACCATCGTGCTTTTACCCATGCCGGGTCGAGAGCCAGGCGCGCTGATATCACGTGGGATTTGAGACAAGGTGGCCTCGAGTTGTTGCAACGCTATATACGACGAGCGGGTTTATTACTGCGCGAGCGGGGAAACGACGGCCAGCGAAATACGTGCCGCCTCGTATAAAACGATTACATTATCCGGGCGCGATGTGCGTGCTCTGCCGCTTCCACCTTCGGGAAGAATAATTCGCGGCAGTTGCGAATCAATTTTTGCGGAGGGATCGACCCACGAGATGATTTAATATCTCTCACATCGGTGACGGCGATATCGGCAAAATCAATACGCGGGCGAGGTAATAAAAGGAGAGAGGGAGATAAATATATATATATATATATAAAGAGAGAGAGAGAGAGAAAGAGAGGAATCCACGAGGTGCGTATCGCACGAAGCGCCGGTTGTGTTATCGTCTGTTACGGAACGACGTGCAGGTATCTACTGTGTATAGCAACTTACGTGGGGTATTCATCCGTAAACTGGGGCGCGCCGTATGCTTTTGTAATTCTATCTCCGAAACGTCATCGTAACGGCGATGCCGCGGTAAAAGCTCGCGATAACGAGTTTAGTTATCCTTCCCCCCCCCCCCTCTCTCTCTCTCTCTCTCTACGCGCAGGTAAATTTGCAATCTCGCCTTCCTTCCGTCTGTATATACACGGAGAAAAATGGTTGAATAATTTTTACCTTACAAGATTAAAACAATATTCTGGTTATTTTTGTTTGAATTTATGACAAAGTTTATTTGCCTGAAAGTAAAAATATCGAAGATGTAAGGTAAAAAGTATTGTACATTACGATTAAAAGCATTAATTTTCTAATCCTGCAGATTTACAAACAAAATAATAAATCTATTATATTCAAACGATTATCATCTCATAAAGTAAATCATACTATTCTCAAGCAGGAACATCTTGAAATTTATTTTACGAAATGTAAAAAGTACCTTATGGGTTTCTTTATATGACAATCGCTCATCACCAGAAAAGTAAAGTAAATTTTACATAAGTGGACGCCGTCTCCTTGTATAGACCTGCCAATTCCATAAAACTTTCTAGAATTTTAATGTATATTACTTTACATTTTTCTCCGTATACCTTCTGCTGCAGACGCTTCTTTGCGTAATGCCGTTTGTCTTTCACAAAAAATATTAAATATTTCACCGCTCATATTAAATTCTAACTACGGTGTGCAATTATTCGTTTTTAGTCGAGAATTAAAATTATATTATAAGATCGACTAACCGTCGATTGACCAGTTAATATTATTTTATTATTTATCTTAATCGAGCAAAACTTTTCATTTTTCTTTTCATTACTATTCACATCCGGATATTTTTACTACGAAATTCATTTAGCTTATTGCAAAAACACCTTTGTGAATCGTTAATACGCATCAATTGGTAAATAAAATTTAATATTAAATATTTTTAAAAAATTTCATTGTAATATGCATATTTGATAATGATATTACGATGAGAATGCACTTATAGAAATGTTCTATGGTCAGTTCTATGTGTGAGTCTTTCTATATCAAATTATTGGAGATACATAACACGCGTTCGCATCGATTTGATAACAACGAAAATATTCAATCGAGTTATGCGATTTATTCAATCGCGTCATTTCTGTCGATTCCTAAAGATTGATGTGGAACGAAAATAATGACAGCTATCGCAATGAAAGGATATTGATGTTGCGTAGAAAAACGATGAACCGACAGCACGGAAGATAAAGTCACCAAGAGCATTTTCCCAATAATGTGGTCGAAAAGAAATCCGCGTCAAAGCAGTTTTATATATATATATATATATAAAAGATACGGAAGAGCCCCGTAATGGTTTCGCGTAAAAAGTCCATCGGAAGAAAAATTCAGTGCCCGGATCTTACGAATAAACGGGCAGTTCATTCGCTTCCTTCGTCCAACTCTGAAGCGAAAGTACGAATTTTGCGACCCATGTACGATAATTTTATCGCGTCGGAGACCGGGTTTCTCGAATTCGCTGCTTCAGCTGCGCCTACCAGTTTACGAGGATCAGGTGTCTCGCGTCGCGTTCCTTACCGCCAAACGTCTCGCCTTGCGAAATCTAACGCGCGCGTAAATCGCGGAAAATAGAGTGGACCTGGTCGGGAATCGTCAATACGGAATGCTTGCGTGAGGCTCTCTGGTAGAAATTTGTGCAGTTTGACTGAGCACCCAGTTAGTTACTATCTAATACTACTGATTTCTCTTTATAGTACAAAAATACTACGTAGCAACTGGGCAAAATTAGTTAAAGCAGTTTTACTAGGCAATATCTGGGTCAATTCTGTACAAGAGATTTTGTATCAATACTAAAAATGTAATTGTCCAGTTTTCTACCAGTTATAGTTATGCAGTGCTCACGTCATGTGTATACGCATATATTATTGCGATACGTGTTATAACTGAATATATTTTTGTGTTATATGTAAAATTATTGATAATTAAATATGTGTGAAAGTCGTGAACGCGTACGGAAATGTAGAGTAAAGAAAAAAAAACTGGAAGAATTTAAATCATTTACAGCATGTATGACTATCACAAAGATTGCAAAAAATGAGGTTACAAGCAGTAGATATCAAAGATTAGAAATGACGAATGAGTCCTACAGAAATAAAATATATGTGAGTAGCGAAGAATTTCAGTATAGATACTTTGCTTATTTTACTTACATTAATATAATATTAATTTTGTGTAGAAGAATTCAGATTACGTGAATGACATAAATGAAGATCCTATTCTAGTATTATTGTTCTCTTACTACTTAGTAACTGTATTCAGATTTTGAACTTCTTTATTGTGCAGTAACTGCGAGAAAAGCGTTATATTGTGATTGGTATTCTGAACAGTTTTGCTGTTCAATTACTAGATAAAAGTCAGTACAACTTCCCAATAACCAATCGTATACTGTATAAAATTTCTACCAGGGTTATTAAATTTCGTGAATCCTTATAAAACGCCAGATAAACAATTCGAGATAGTAATAATGTAATCTTCTTACGGGCTCTCCCAAATTCAACAACAAAAATCCAAAAAAACAGGACGAATGAGAGTCAGCATGGTAATTAATACGCAATCTTAAATCTTCAATCCAGAAAATAGAATCTTTATTTCAAAAAATAATAGTACGTTTCAGTTCACTTTGGAACCATCCTCAACAATACAAATTCAAAATATCAATCCCTTCATGTCCAAGAAAAAAATCACCATTAGATTAACAGATTTGATGTTGTAATCTATTCGAAACATTAAAATTATCTTATAAATATTTCTATCCAACAAGTTTCAAATTAACATTAAAATCTAGTGACTCACCCCAAGATATAGAAGAAATTCGTCTCGACATTGGATCAACCAATTACAATTTAGTTAGAACAGATATAAAAATATTTTTGTTGAGCCATCAAAATAATTACGTAAAAATCTCAAGTGTACTGGACAATGCTGCAAAAAGTTTTGATATTTTAACAATCAGCTTGAGCGTTCTACATAATTATTTTGATAATGTAAGAAAATTATTTTCAGATCTGTTTTAAATTTTTAGATAGACTCTGTAAAAGTGAATCAGTGTATTATCATTGATATCAGTGATACGCTTATAACTATAATATCGGTGAATATTTACTGTTTTTCAGTAATAATACACTGATTCATTTTTAGAAGTTATGGTTTCTACAGATTGAATCTGTAGAAAATCTAAAAGAGAGAGTGAATCAGTTTATTATTACTGAAAAACAATAAATATTCGCTGATGATTACATCCACTCGCCGGATCAGTTATAAGTGTAGCACTGATATCAGTGAAAATACACTGATTCATTTTTAGAGGGTATATTTCAACAAAACCATTTTTTTCATCCAGAGAGGCATATTCGGACTTTGATATATCGTGCTCCTCCACTAAATCGTTGTAAATTGAGATTCGGGAACGCGTCTGTCGGCGTGAAAAATTCTGATTAGCTTATGCGGCTATCGGGCACGTAATAAGTATAACGTGTGTACGCGCGGAATATTCACTCACACACACGTACATACAAAGTACATGCAACATTTCTGTATCCCACGATAGAGCCACATCTAGACAGAGAAGCATACTATATTGCACTCACACATACGTATCAAGAATAGATAGTAACGACATGAAGAGGGAAATGGGGGAAAAAAATATATATATATGCCGGGAGAGCCGGAAAACGGAAGTAAAGTCGTTGCTTCGGTCTTCGGTAGCAGTAGTTTAATTAGTTTGTTATCCTTTTCATTTAACTTTGTTTTTCCTTACTCACTTCGCTACTTCCGCGTTATACACCGTTTATCGCGCGTAAAGATTTTACGAAAAATCCCGAAGAGCCTCGGTTCTCTACTTCCTTTTACATTTTCTGATAATTTTTTTATGCCACAGAATTACAATTTATTATACGGTTATTTATATTATGCTTATATTTATAAATATGTATATATTTATGTACCAAGAGTACTTTACTTTATAAAAGTAAAAGTCGAAATTGGAGGAGGACGCTTCCTTGTGTTTCATTGTCAAATAAATAATTAATTAAATGATTAAATAAATAAATTCTGATAATCCAAGGAGTTAACCTCGATCGATCATAGCAGAAAAATATTCTCGAGAACACAAGGCTGTAATTTTGAAACTCTCAGTCGATATGTCTGCCACGTAAATCTTACCATTTATATAATACTCTTCTTGAATGCCATGCTTTAGTCCCGACAATTGCTCATCGAGAGACTTTACGATGACAGAACGAATATGGCGTATAATACCCGTCCACGACAGTTATTCTTAGCCATGAACCGAGCAGTGAGGTAAATTTCGAATTAGCGGTGAATCGGCCGAGTGATTCAGCTATTAACCGTTACGCAAGATCGTAAAAAATACGGAACAGTGTCTATGCGTTACGAAAATCCCACGTCGTGGAACCTATGACAGGAAACGCATTCGGCAATGGAAGACCCAGGGAATCTCTCTTTAAAGCATCGTGTCGATTTAGGAGACGTGCCGTTACGGTATTCCCTCCGGGTATCGGCAGATACTGAGAGTAAATTACGCGCGCATTATGCAGCACTCGCTGCTTATACGTACGAGAGTGCCAGCTCTGTCGTTATTTATTGCGACTTTTATCCGCGATTATGGATGTGGCAAACGGGAGCCTTGGGAAGGTCGCGATACCGTAACTTGAGGTCCAAATGAACCCATCGGGAGGGCTTATCGATGATGGCGCGTTATCGAATACTCCGATACATTGTTCCTATAGAACACAGAGTCTGGACGATTCGTAGAATCGGTATTCATAACCTATTCTTATATTTTAAGACCGTCTTAAGTATGTCTTAAAATATTAATACGGCCCTGTGATTGACTTATGACATCATAAGACTATATACTTAAGATAATTTTAAATATAATCACACGGAGAGAATTTTTTCTTATAGCGTATTTCACTGGCACAACCAGTGCGCACTCAGTGCGCATTAAAGCTGTTGTACATTAACCTAATCTGACTGTAAAAGTGAGAGATCTCAGTTAATAAAATACCCATTGTATATTTTATCAAATATCACAATAAAATGTATTAAGGATTTCGTGGTTTAATTTATTTACATGATTTTATTAAACGTACATTTTTATGTCGATTTGTGTACAACAGCTTTAAAGTGCACTGAGTGCGCACCAGCTCTGCCAGTGAAATACGCTATTAGAGTTTATCCTGAAAATATGATAGTCGTGGAACAATATTGTGTGTATTTTCAAGAATTTTAATGTAAATCTCCTTCGTTCATTAATAAAACTACAATAAAGTATAAAATAAGTTTGATTAATATTACTGAAGTGCATGGTAAAAATCTTTAAAATATATATATTGTATTGTACCACAACTATCATATTTTCGGGGTAAATTTTAAAACAAAATTCTCTCCGTGCGACTATAAATATCTGTCGTACACGAAAAAAAAAAAAGTTTTGCTAAAATATATAAAGTTTAATTAGATACAGATCTGAAAATAATTTTGTTGAGCCATGAAAAAATTATGTAGAACTTTCAAATTATGTAGAACTAATTGATAGAAAGTGCAAAACTTTTTGCAGTATTGTTCATCATATTTGAAATTTCTACGTTTTACGAAATTTCTACAAATTATTTTGATGGTCCAACAAAATTATTTTCAGATCTGTATCTGGCTAAATTTTTAGATATTTCAGCAAAACTGTTTTTTCCATAAGAGGCCCGAGGTATCTTCTTTAAACAAACGCATCATGTATCTTTATTTTCTCCAGGCATTGAATACTGAATAAACGTACTTGAAGCATCCGTAAGGCCTGTCATTATCGTTCAAGGATCATCTCTCGCGCAAATAGACCTTTCACCATCGATATGATGAGAAATCGGCGAGATAAGGTCGATCGTAAAAATTAAACGAACGAGAGTGAATCGCGGAAGGAAAGCTCGGGCGCTATTATCCTCGTTCGAACGTCTATTACGTATCGTACTTTTGACAGGCGTCTATCGAACATCGATACCTAACGATAGCTAACGAAGAGAGAGCAAAGGAACGAGAGACAGAGAGAGCAATGTTCAAAACAGCTCGTATCGGGCATTGTTCGACGACACCGTCCGTGCAATCAAGCGAGACGCATATTTCTTCCGTCGCCTCTGTTCGTTGTATTCTCGGCCTCGAGAGATTCCATTGATCGCTAGTAAATCACGACGACGACGACGACGTCGTCGTCCTTCGAGTGATCGTTGCTGCACTTTGCATCATGACCGGCTACTGCAGCTCACCGACACAATTGCGCGCGTGCATCACGACAAATAAAGCGTTATTACAGCCCGGCGGCGACCGGAGTTTCGCGATGCTTTCACCTGCATCCAGCACTCGAGACGCTTGAGATGCGACCGGCAATCGCATATTATTCCACTTCCGTCCTCAAAGAGAGAGATCACTCGACGAGAGAAATTCTCCCTTCCCGCGGTTCTCGATTATTTCGATCTTATCATGAAATTGAAGCTCCAAAATACGCGCGCAATTTCTATGCCACAAGATTACTGTCGACTGTTTAGAAAATTAAATTAAGATTTTATGTAATAAAATAGATTAATCTAATAATTATTTATCATACAAATTTTTCGATAAAATATGTTCACTAGATAAAAATACATTCGGGAAATTAGAATTGCGCTAAATTGAAATTAATTGGATTTTCAGTACTAAACTATATATATAGTTCTATCGATAAATATATGTAATTAGTAAGCGAAAATGACTATAATTATATGTAGTTTACCTATTATTTACCTATTATTACAATTATATATATTTAATGATAGAACTACATATAGAGCGATCATATTTTTTTTATATGGTTGTTCAAAAAATGGCCATAAATAACAATTAAATTATAGCAATTGCAACTTTTTTATCATAATAATTGTAATTATAATCATTTTCGGTTGCTAACTATATTTATTGATAGAATTATATACACTGAGAAAAAAATGCTGTTGATTCAATTAAAGTCTGTATTACGGGCTGTCACTAACATAAGTGATTAATTCATGTATATTTTTATTGACATAAAGGCATAAATTATTATTTCAATAATCAAGCCTGTATGTCAATAAAATATACGTATGAATTAATTACTTATGTTAGTGACAGCCCGTAATATAGACTTTAATTGAATCAACAGCATTTTTTTCTTAGTGTAGTAATTATCACTAATATTATAACAGTAATAATAATAATTTTTCTCTCAATGTATTAATACTGAGGAAAAAAGCAATTTATGTAAGTACGGATACTAGTTATAGCCACAAATTGTTATACGAATTGCTCACTTAAATAAGTTTATCTGATCGGGTCATGTCCGAAAGCCACACGAACGCTAAATCGATGTTAATTGCATTTTCAGTATGTCGGTATTGTAGGGCGCGCTTAAAGTGCAAATGGGATTAGAATTCATTGGAACAACGGTTACGGCATAATTTTAGAATCGTTTAATTCCAGCTATTCAAAATATTCGAATCTCGCGAAATCAAGCTCATGCATTCACCATAAACACGCGAAAGCTTGATCATTTCATTACAATAGTAATCGCGAGGAATTGTGCAATTTTAAAGGCCCGCTATATCAAACCAGATTGACGAACTGTCCGTCATCTCGAGCATCTCTATCATTTTTTTTTTTTCATCGGTGCGAATCGGCATTTAATCGGGTCTTCCGGCACGGGAATGAATTCACGCGCATTGTGCCAGCTGTCACCGCTCTGTCTGCGAATTACGCGGCTTACGTCGCGAATAACAGCGCGTTGTACACGCTCGAAATTTACCCAACGACCGAATCCGTCTGAAATTCCCAGGAAAATGCGCAGCGATATCACATGGGTGCCGCCGATCGATCGAATCGTATTCTCTTCTGTTTCAAAGCGGAAAATGCGAGCGCTGATATATCCGGAATTTGCGCGCCGACGTTCGCCTATGTGTTGATTCTCCTCAATGAAAGCAGCGAGTTTTATCATTTTACAATTACAATTCTACGTACGAAATATCCCCGACGCTGCGCTGTTACGCTGTTACCCAATTTATTGGGTTGGCCAGAAAGTCTTCTCATTTTTCATTTGTACACGGAGAAAATTTTATGTTAAGTTTTAATACAATATTTTAAATTAGACTTTACTATGTCTTGTATTTTCGATGGACTCTCGCAACATGATTCCGACTTAATTTTTACTATGGTAATACTAATTTTTATCACATAAATAAAGTAATTATTTTGTTAAGCCATATTCTAACATGAAAACAGTTAATTTTTACTATGGTACGCAAACCAAATTTGCTAGGTATATTTGATTTTGTAATAAAAAATTTTTACTATGAAAAAGTGTAAAAATTACGTTATATTATTGTTTTTAAAAAAATAATAATATAGCATTTAAACTTATAATTTACATGAAGACCGCAGCTATACTACCACATTATAGTAATTTTAAATATAACATTTTCTCCGTGTACAAGTGTGATTCTCAACACTCGATTTAGATATTCTTAGACTCTTCTGCGATATCTCGAGTGGTTTGGTCATCATCCCTAATTTGATCATCATCCACTGTATACTTGACCTACCAGAACGTGTCTTGTCCTCAACGGAGAAATTCTCACCACGGAACTTTGCAAACCAAAATTGGCACATGAAATCATTCACACTATCTTCACCGTACACTGCATATATCTTTTTTGGGTCTGCACAACATTTTTATTTTTATGGTAGTAATATAGTATGACGTGGTGAAAAAAAATGTGTCTTTTGCTCTTCCATTTTTAACTCTTTATAACAAGCGGTATAAACTCTATTCATTTTGATACTTTTTTGTTTACGCGTTGATATATGAACTTTTAGGTTATAAATGCATTTGCCATAAAAATAAATGTTCACACCTAAAACGTTTGTCACCTCCTAACAAAAACGAGAAAACTTTTTGGTCCAGTATAAAATAGAGAATTAATTGTGTACAACGAGTTTTATTATCGCATGTCTTCGCTGTAATGCTAATATTTATATTTTTTAAAGCTCGTCAATAAAAATTAATAAATCTTTATCAATATTTATCAATAGATATTACCTGTTGTTTCTGCAGGCATTTGTTTACATGTTATAAGTATATAATAATAAACACTCCGTCATGAAGAAAATACGATTATAATATAGAAGAGGACTCATTGCTCAAAACGCGCCGAGCTCTTTTGTAATAAGAGCTAAATGCACTAGCGTATAATTATCTTATTAATTTAATTCAATTATCTTCAACAATTACCGTAATGCGTTTTAAATAATTGGATTAATCGTAAAATTAGAATTACCTTTCGTCAGCCATATAAATTCAGAATACATAAAAGCAGTTATATATGTATTTTACATTCACGTTTTATATGATTCCATTACGAGATTGCATTCTAAAATTCCGACATTTAACGGATCGCATATCGAAATTACAATCTCGTTGAAATACCAATTTCATCGCTATACAACTGTGATACATAACAGATTTTCAAAGCAGCGATTTTTTCTGAAATTCCGATTACGCGCCAAGTTCTCATCACGAAAACAATCTTTATTCCAACGTGTCGATGTAACTGACTAAAGTAGCACGGAATTCGTAACGCGGACGACATAATTTGAGTAATTAAGTTGACGTCATTGATAAATTAGGGGAATAACGAGAGCGTGGGACTCGGACTGTGGAAAACGCGCTTTCTGGCTACTGCGCGAATTTCTCGTAGAGTGTTTTAATATTCGTGATGTAAAGAGGAGAAATTTTATTTAGAGGAAAAAAATCATTTCCTCGCGCGAATTGCTATCCGCGACATCTGAAATAAATATTTATTAATTCATGAATTTTTCTATTAGCACTCCATTTCCTTGACAATCTCCTTCGACTTCCTTTTGTGTCTAAACGATGTAGGTAATCGAAAAGAAGATGTATATACAAGGGCAAAAAACTTTATGTATGCAATATTTCGGCGTATAGTGAAACGCAATATCTTGTGGGCACAATGGGCTCGACGGAATACAAATGCTCAATAATCAAAGGCTGACCGTGATATTTGCGTATTCTTTGCATTGCTTCGCTATCGCGCGCGTTATCGCGCATTTTAACATTTCAATGTCGCATTCGGCGAGTTACGCGAACGGAGGGAAAGAAATTATTTACGTTACATGACCTCGACGCCGTGAACCTTCGCGTTGGGATACTCGCGATAAATCGTATCAATTACCATATGCAAATGCAAGACAAAGCACCGTTTAATAAAAGCGCTCCGTGAGTCATGCATGTAACGATCGTGGGCGATCAATATATTTATATATATATATATATATATATATATATATATATATATATCAGTAGCAAATTATTATAATCTTTCTAAAATGCCTATGAGCATCAATATTAAATTGCTTGTCAATTTAATATGTAGTATACTATGCTAGTTCTGCTAGGATTGCGTTTCAAGATTGAAAAATTAAATTCACACCGAATTATTTAAGCACTAAAGATCGAAATTGACTTCAGGGCCTTTATTTCTTAGTGTATTCACATCTTAAAATATATTTGGCTTAATATTGTTTAATTAACATAAATAAAAATTTATCAAAAACGTTAACTTTTGGTTAACCCTTTTTACAAAAAAAGTACCAAATCACAAGAAAGCAATTTTTGGCACATTGAATTTCAATTATTTCAGAAATCTGACGTACTAGTGAAATTTGGCTTGCGACATTGTGTTATCTACAAGAAACATTTTATATCGTTTAGAGTATAAAAATAAAACGCTTTGTGTAAACTACTATTTAATTTCAAGGAAAAATCGAGAGAGAGTGTTTGTAAAAATCTTTACCTACATAAAAATTATGACAAAAATAGATAATAAAGCAAAGCATTTGCTTATCAATACGCTTTAAATATACAACGAGATCTTATTATAAGATTTGTCTTTATGTATACCATTTATCTGTTTTTGGAGATAACACTTATGCCTCATTAGTGAAATGTTGATATGTGTTGCCAATTCATTGTACATCGCAAGAATATTATTATGTTTGCGATGTAATTAGCCACGATCCGTATGCTTGTTAGTACGCTTGTTAAACAATCAATCGATGTTACAATGCCTATCCCATATACATTACCTTGTGACCGTACAAGGTAATAAACACGATCTCATTAATGTGTAAGGTACACACGCGTAGTAGCACAGTCTATCCTTCGTGCTGATTATTGACGTTGACGCAGGTGAATCACGTCATTTGACAAAATAGACTGCAGAAATTAGTCACATTACAGCACATATTAAACTCCCTACAACTATATCCCGATATATCCGAGCCATTTCGTCGAGATTATATCTCGACGTTCGACCGCAGACGTTTAAACTATTATTTAAACGGAAAATATGCATGAAATTATAATCTGTTATTTATTAACGACATGATAGATATTTGAGTAATTAAAACATGAAGTGCTAAAAATTCAATACCGAGCATATCAAAATATTTCAAATTCAATTCTCTCTCTCTCTCTCGTAAATATTTATTATCGATTCTATCTCAACGAAATTGTTAAAGTACCAATAATTCAAAGCATTGTGCACATAATCACGAATTACTGCGAATTATTTCGGAATTTAAAAACAGACGTTCTTACGAATTAAGCTTTAGATAAATAAAATAAAAAGTAATATACATTTTAATTGTTACAAAATAAATTCATATAATGTAAAAACTGATGGAAAAAAGAAAATGTTAAATAATATATTAGCGAGAAATAAATCGACTTCGAATTGATAAAACGAATTTTGTAAATAAGAAATATAACACCAGAAATTAGAACACTCTGTTCATTAAAATAAATATTTCAAAAACAGTATACCTATACGATACAAACATTTTCGAATAACATATTTTGAAATAATACGATACATCCGTATAGTGCATGATATACTGCTATGTCATCATCGAACAGTCTCTCGTTCTGGGTTATTGACACGTGGATCGTCAGGAAGTAAATCGATATTGCGAAAGGCTCGATGATACTCGCCCACGGAAACGGCATACTGATTGCTAGTATAAAGGCCATTCTGTCGGTACTCCTCGTTTAAATATGGATCATGGAGGCACGGTCGTTCTATTCCTTGGAAACGTGTGTAACGCACGCGAAGGTAGCCAAAGCGTCGAGAACGCGTCTGTTAGCGGCTCTGAGGATCGTTGGACGAACGCGATTCGCTTGTCACGATATGGAGGAATAACTGCCAAGATACCGAGAAAAATGATCTAAAGTATCACGAGTACGGAAATAGGTTTCCCTTCGCCGGGAATTACGCCATTGCGTTGAAATAGTGTCGGCGATGCACGTGAAAACAGTACACGGAAAGAAGGATATTGCTCAGGTATTTAAAAATTTAGCTACGCTGAGAAAAAAATATAGTCAATTTTAATAAATATTTAGTTCAATACTGCCAACTAAACGTTTACTTGCAGTAAATAAATATTTGTTTAGTAAAAAAAATGATTGTTAAATCAAATTAACATTTCTTGTATCAAATAAATATATTTTTATATTTAATAAATATTTAGTTAGCAGTATTCAACTAAATATTTATTAAAATTGACTATATTTTTTTTCAGTGTAGATATACAGATCTAAAAATAATTTAAACCATCAAAATTATGTAGGAAACTCAAATATGATGAGTAATGCAGCAAAAAGTCTTGACATTCTAACATTCATCTTGAACGTCTTACATAATTATTTTGATACTTGATAGCCCAATAAATTATTTTCAGATTTATACGTAGTTAAATATTTAGATATTCAGCGATCAAAATTTGGTTAGAAAAAAAGGAAATTTTTGTATTATTCACATATAAAAAAAATTATAATTATTCATACTAAATATTTCTCTCGGTGCGTTCTTTTCATGTATAAATAATGACCTGATTTTTCATTCGTCAGAGTGTCCACATTTGACGAATTCTAAAGCACGACCTGTTAAAAATTAATTTTCCGCGCAGCTCAGCTATTGACATTTCTTTATTTCGCCCAGCAATTAAAGTTATATTTTTTTATCTATCCGATAGACAGTTCAAGCGATAGCGGTGGACTGGTTGATCGATCTGCCTCCGTACAAATTGTAATCATGTAACAACGGACAAAGCCAAACCTTTCTCGTGTCCACACAACGGATATGCATATATGGTGTGTACACACAGGCGTGTAGGACGCGCCTATTTCATATTCGACACGACATAGTCACGCAACAACAACGGAGAGCTACGATCAGACATGATAGAAAAATTGCGAAAACTCGTTCTGACAATGAGACTACGCGGACTATACTGACATTTACAAGTGAAATCCAATCATGAGACGTGCCTATACAGTATAAATTTGTTTATGATAAGTTTGTTCATAATTATCTCGGTTTAAATTTAACCCTTACCGTACTATGTACAACATACTATCAAAGGTCATTAGAATCTCTTCCTTTTTTCACCTCTTCAAAATAATTCAAAAAATCTCTAAAAATTCACCAACATACTTTCAACTTTCTAGAATAAATATTGACTCTTTATTTTAGAAAATAATAAAATGTAGTATAATTTATAATTACCGAAAGACTCAATGAAACTTGCACGAACAGGAATCGCTCGGTCACTAGTTACCCATATTAGTACGGTAAGGGTTAAAAAAGAAAAAGAGCGAAGATAGCCTAATTGCAGAACTTGCTCTTATCATCCATTTCCACCACTTAGATTAACTTTAATCTCGGTTTAACTTGCTCCTTTTCTAGTTTCTAAAAATAAGAAAAAGATAAAAAGTAAATTAAACGGAAATAAAAGTTAATGTACATTGATGGAAATGGACATTAATCAAACACTGCACCGCTAATTGCTCGCATATTTCCAGGGGAACGGGAGAAATAAAATGAAATATCACTAATCGCTGTACGTGAAATATGTCTATATACACGTGTGTGCGAAATGCAAGTGATTAATTCATACTAATCGTGAAAATCTCGAGCAAATGTCAGATCATAATATGCAGATATTCACACCTCAAATCACATCGATAAATCTAACAGTAAATGCCTAAAGATAAAATTACTTGTGCACCTCGCTATGGTTTATAAATGTCTAAATAATACGAGGAAATATCTAACCGCTAGCAGAATATTTACGAGGCGACACATCGATCAAGATTATCTTGGGCGACGCCTTGGCGTGCATTCGTACATTCGAGCGTATATTGATTGATAGATAGCGAGCTCTTTGCGGCGAAAAATCGGTCGTGAATGGCCGAGGCGCACGATTTAATTTATGGCCACGAGAAGTACGATCGCTTCTAGGAATCAAACGCGATTATCGCTCTTTTCTCCTCGCTTTGCTTTCTCTGAAAGTCCGCAATGCATCTCCGCACGGAAGCACGTATAGAGCCGATGGCAACGAAACTAACGATTTTATTTGCTGGGTGCGTAAATAGAGGTAATTATATGTAATGAATATGGAAAGAGAAAGAGAAACGAAATTGAATCCAAGAGAAATCAGTATGAATATACCGTATTGATAAAATGACAGAATGTCATTTTATCAATTCAGACTTGGCGAAATACGAACGATCTCGAGAATCAAATCGACATTGTACTTTTCCTCTCTCGCGAACGTTTGCGTGAGTCTATGATTTATTGGTTGCCATTTTATTCATATTTTATGGACCATTCCGACTTGGATTGAACGATCGTATAATAGTAAAACTCTTACACTCGAGGAATCATCTCACATAATGATTCACGATCCGTTCCAGTAAGGATTGAGACGCTGCGACGTTACTTCTTCCTCCTCCACTTCTTCACGAAAGCAATAATTCCATAGAACGAATCGCGCCGTTGCATCGAAAAATCGAAGCTACGTAGATAAGCGCGAGTGAATTTATCTGATCTATGATAACCATACCGTTATCACTATGCGGCTTGTTTTTATCGCATCGCAAATTTTGTAGAATTCGAGATAAAGTATTCGAGCGACTGAAACTGGAGAAAAAACTTGGGTATTTATTCAAGGAAATGAGTCGACACAGGCCTCCGTGTTTTCACAGAAAACACAGAACGGAAAATATTTACGGATGGGAGATACTAACATGATATCGATTACAGTAATAAAGCAGCATTAAAGCAGTGACAAATAAATTAAAAGGAATTTTAATAGATAAATAATAAATATATATAACGCGAAGTTTAATTCCTTAGATAAAATATTTCTATCGTACGCACGTCGTGTACATTCATGGGTAGTTGTGCATGGAAAATTAGATTGCAATGTACGATATCAATTTAAATAAATGAAGAAATGTGAAAAGCTAATAGCTAAACCGAAAGAAATCAATTAAATATATATATATATGTCTTTGCCGGATAATACGGCGGGTATATACCTTCATAAACGCGCATATCCGTTTCCATCCATATTTCCACGCAATTGCATGTGTTTAATTACCCGTTTAATTACCACGTTAATCCGGAGAAAGATACGACTCGATCGGGCAGCATTTTCCGCGAGGCACGATCCTATCCGCGATTATTCTCGAGTCTACCGATCCGATGCCAAGCTAATTCGACGAGCGAAAGGTAGAAAATCAATTAAGCCGCAGTAACTGTACGCGGGAGATACGTTTGATATCTCAGGCTTTGCACTTTGCACTTTTTCCGACCGTGAATTTTTCTTACATCAATAACAGTAATAATATAGTAATAATAAAGCGGTAATAAATAAAAGAAATTTTAACAGATAAACGATAAATATACATACACGATGAAGTTCAATTCGTTAGATAAAATATTCTCGTACGTTTAATACGCAATTCTTTTTTTTAATCTTTCAATCTTCAATTCAATGTATGTATAATTTCTTACGTAACTCGAGCACACGGGAAAGAGATTCATAAAAATATTATATTTGCCTAGCGGATCGATTTTGCCAAAATACATAAAAATGGTACAAATTTGAATACAGATTTGAAAAACAATTATGCAGGATTTTGAGACTGGTTGCTGCAATATGAACATTTTTTACAGCAATGCATATCATATTAAGTTTTTTTACACAAATATTTTGATGGTTCAACCAAATTTATTTTCAGATCTGTAATCTAACTCAATTTTTAGTTTCAGCAAAACCATTCTTTCCATATAGATTATACTCGTTAAAACTGAAGTAAAAATGAAACGTGTTCACTTTTTTAGTCTCTGAAAGCTTCATTTGTCAAAATGTTACACATGAATTGTGGCGAACTCGATCTGCCACACTTCGGAAAGAAGCATATCGACGGCATAATTTCAGTTGAAACGTTCGTCGGTACAAAGTGGCTTTAACGCGGCTTCCATCTGGCATATACGATCCATACGTTATATCTGCACGTGCCAATATTAAATTCGCGTACATTCCAGGGCGCGGTCCAACTACGAGCCGATATCGCGCACGTTTGCTCGTTCGCGTACTAAAGCATTATATTCTCTATCGAACAGAACAAACCGCCATACTATACCCCACCCACCCTCAATTACGATTAAAGACGTCTATTAAGCTAGCACAACCATTTGAGTATATTATACAATGCGCCATGCAATGGAAATGCATACAGAAATGTTTATTGCTACTTTATCATAAATTTATTGCTCAATTCTCGATTTTGTTTCATTAAAAATAATGACTGTACTAATACGAATTAAAAACTAAAGTTGAACGAGAAATAGAAAAAGAAAACATATTTAGAATAAAAGGTATACTTGTTGTTAATTAGGTCGCCGCTGCGGGAAAAGAGAGATAAGCAAAAGTTTTAATAGAATCGATGTTAGATTGGCGTTATCTACAAAAACGTCTAAAAAAAAGAAGGAAAGAATGTAAAGTAAATAAATTTACAGATCGAGAAAGTTAAAAGGGGAATATTATGGGAACTGCTTAATGTTTTACTGTCTGATAAATCTGATATCACTGACGTTTTACCTGCACGCCACGTAACTTCTAGTACCAACAGATCCAGAAACGACGTTTATTTCTCTCATAGATCTGAACGCGATATAACACCGTAAACATTTTATCGTGGGCGATCCATAATCGTTATCGCGACCGGCTTATCCCTCCGCTTCTCGTTAAGCCGATACAACAACCGTGAGTAATACTCCCGCAGGCTTTGCCATGTACACTGACTGCACCGATGCAGATGCCGCGCTCGGATAGTCGCGAGAGACGGGACAGGAAAAGTGGGATAATTCGGGTACTCGGGAAAGAAGCTAAATTAGGAAGCGCGAGCGTGCTGACATCCGCTCAACGAAATCGCGCTCCTCTCTCGTCGGCTCAGCGTGTAAAACGGCGTCTACGATAAAATGTTAAAGCGTAAAACTTCAGCTTTAAGCCATAAAAAATTGACCAATCACATATCAAATATGAGGAGAATAATCGACTGTGGCTGATCAATTTTTTACCGCTTGAGGCATGAAATTTAAATTTTACGCAAAATCTCATCGTAAACGCCGCTTAAATCTAAGTCCACAAATCCTTGCTTTATAAGGTCATAAGCCTTAAAGTTGTAAGAAACTGATCAATCACAGTCGGTTATTTTTTTCATATTCGACTGTAATTGGTCAATTTCTTACAGCTTTACAGCTTAGACTAAAGCCAGCTAGACTAAAGCCAAAAACACGTAAAAAAAAACGTAAAGCACTAAGATGTAAGCAGTAAGTGAATCGGCCAATCACTGCAGCACTGAGAGAAAAATGTTTGGTATTTGTAACTATATATATATAGTTCTAGCAACAAATGTATATATAGTTGATATGGTTGTCCCAAAATATAACTATAAAATTATAGTCACTTGAATCATTTTAATAACTATAATTATAGTCATTTTAGGCTGCAAACTGTATACACTTGTTGCTAGAACTATATATACATAATTACTGTTATTATTATTATTATAGCAGTAATAATTATAATTATAATATATAATTATAGTTGCAAATATCAAACATTTTTCTCTCAGTGAGTGGAGAAAACTTTACGTTCTCTACTACGATAGGTCGATTCGTTTACTACTTCAGTTTTACTGCCTTAGGTTTTTGTTATGTGCGCTTCTAGCTCAACACGGACGGAGCGACAGACAATCTCGGTGCCATGGTGGTTGATAACTTTATACGTGCGCGCGCGCGATTTGCATATCGTACGTTACGTGTCGGTACGCTGGTACGCGAGGCATCTCGTAGAAAGACGTGCATAAGGGACGAGCAGCTGGGTCAATGACGTCAAGAGCCACCTTATACATCCCCGCAGCTACCAACCGCCGGAAGGGAATTCATAGGAAGAAGCTACAAACACACACACGTGTACACGTAAACACATGCATGCACGCGGGCGTTATACGCGCTCATGAAACCGCGACAACTATCTTCGTATATACTTATATTCCAAGTGCTCTATGATGATGAATACAGAATGCAATGATCGCGAGTGCACCGTCGAGATAAGCGCGAACGTGTACGGCACGGCCGAGTCGTAATCATGCCGCGTTACGTTGTATCTGTAGGCAGATCGAGATATTTCACCTGCGTGCGTCGAGCCGCTTTATGAGTCTCTCGAGGTCAAAAGGCAAACCTTTAATAATTATTAAATCGTTACATTTAAATTCTACGAACCGCGACTCTTATTTTTCATCGTCTTCTGGTCGCGGAGCCATATATCTTTCTTCTTCCGACATTCTCGAAGAAAAAGTCACTTCTCCTTTATAGATTACTGATACTGTCAAATCTAATACCGGCCAATTTATTACTGAAAGACAGTAATTAATTGCTTATTTAAGGTATTACAACGGTGCACTGAGAAAAAAAAAATGATCGCAATTACCATAATTTGACTATAATTTATAGTCATATTTTTGGGACGACTATCTATATTTATACTTGTTTTTTTAACCGTGCAAATATAGTCAACTGTGCTATTAATAACAGTCACAAACGCTGTTTGACAGTTTTTGGTATTCTCTTAACATATTTTTTAATTATTATTATTACCACATAAATAATTAGTGAATTTAAGAAAATAGTCATGTTCACTATAATTGCATTTACTGAATAAAAATATTTATTTCATTTACATCTTGATATTTTATTACACATTATTATTTGAAATTATCATAATTTGTAACACAATTTTTTCATGTTTGAAAGAACTATATACATGATTATTATTATTAATATTATATAGCAGTAATAGTCATAAAACTGGAGCTCTCCTAACCATAATTATCTTACCATATAATTATAGTCACAAAAACCAAACACTTTTCTCTCATGCTTTTAATATTTAAAATAAGAAATTAATTACTGTCTTTCAATATTAAATTAGCTAGTAGGTATTAGATTCCTGTGATTTCAGAATAAAGCTCGTCAAGAGTGATTGAATAATACATTTTTTCTGATATATATTACGATTCGTCCTTTTGAAGAACGTTGAACTTCAGTGCTCTCAATGTGCATATCATAAATTTTCAAGACCGGGTGTTCCCAAAACCTGTTTGCAAATCACAAAGTTTCGACGACGTTTGAATTACAGCGACAGAGATAATAATTTATGTATAGTTCTTTGCTAATAGCATGCGAAAGTTACGCTCAACTCACCGCAAATAGGTGGTTGCACGACGAGTTTCGCCGGTGACCATCCCATCTAACACATCCTCTGTCACATATAAGCACATACTCTCCCATGTACAAGACTTGACCACTGGCAAAACCCAATGTCGGGAATTGCCGACTTGTGCCGGCGGCGATGTCGATGGTCCGATGTTTCCCAAAAGACCAGGTCGATATCCGACAGCGATTACTTGTTTCAAGTTTAACTTCGATGCTTACGAAAAGAGCTCTTCCAATGTAAGATTCTTATGCAAATAATCTTTGATATTTCACTTTAAATCATTTCAAAGTCACACAAAAAATTTACGAAAGTGATCCAGTTTCTGTTTGTACAAAAAAAGGGGCTGTTCTTCCATGAAAAATAATCCTTGATATTTCACTGTAAATTATTTTAAATAACCACGTAAAAAATAAACAAAACTGATCCAGTTTCTACTTCTACAAAAAAGAGCCCTTTTAATGTAAAAATCCGATTTGTGTGTAAAATACTCTCTGATATTTTCCTGCAAATAGCACCACGGAAAAATAGAACTGATCTAGCAGTCTTTTTACTGTACAAAAAAACTGGTTTATAAATAACATATAAATACCATATAAAACCAACATATAAATAGAAGTTTTTAGTTTGTATTTATTTCGTCTATTTCACCGTTTCCTTTAATACCTCGTACCTTTAATACATCCAGCTATAATCGTCTTACTGTACTTAGTTAATCCAGTGCAATATGATACAAGATAGAACTCATGATACGATGTAAGAAGGGCTATACGTTCTCTTTTTATATGTGATATCTTTTTTAATAAATTCTAAAAGAACTCGACGATCCTCCTCCAACCGGAAAAGAGATTCTCTCGATTCCTTCTTGAAATAATATTCCGCCAGTTCATACATGTTCGTGTATTACATTTAACGAAAGCCCTGAAGCTATTACACGGTGTACGTCTTTGAGAGAGGAAAGACGAGCATAAAAGAGAGAAGCAGCTGGATCGATGACGTCACTACCTGTCTTGCAACTCTGGTAGCACCCTAGGGTATGGGTCAGCATCACGGGATAATACATGAGAAAGAGAGAGAAGAGCTACGTTCTCAGACTACTATATGAATTTGAGAAACATCATTTGTATACCGGAAAGGGTTTTCTCGTAGCAGAAGCCACGACCTAATTCATGGAGAGACGGAGAAACACGTAACTTGATTTAAAATTAATTTCCCCTGCGAAATCTACCGACATAACGTCGCGCGCGATAAAGTCAGCTTAAAGTAATAGATTAATTTAATATTACTTAATTTAGAAATTAAATAATAAGTTAAATTTCTAAAGAAGAATCTTATTACCCTGTCGTTTTATCTGAGATTATTATTCCACTTACTTTCGTAATCATTTTGTCACACAACTTCGCGTAACGAGTTCATTCATTTTCCCTCCCCTTCCCGGAAATTTGATCGAATCTGGGAAAGCTGATATACCGAATCGACACAGAAATTCTATCTGAATGCAAAGAGGTGGGAAAAGAGCTAGAACGAACAACGGAATGGCTAATTAGCTGACAATAAATTTACGTTACGGTCGACGTACGTCACGAGATTAGTTATACCGTATTACTTAAGATCGATTATATCAATGACTAATGTCCGTAAGTTATGTTCGCGTTCAGTGCGACGCGAACTGCACCAAGTATGAGATTTATATTCGGAACTTGCTATTCAACTTTTTGAAGTGACAGGATTAATTCGCCAGCCAGTCGGACAGCGATAAAGATATCTCGATCCGCCATATCTCGAGCCAAATCCAATTTTTCA
Source organism: Trachymyrmex cornetzi (assembly GCF_001594075.2). Classification (NCBI taxonomy): domain Eukaryota; kingdom Metazoa; phylum Arthropoda; class Insecta; order Hymenoptera; family Formicidae; genus Trachymyrmex; species Trachymyrmex cornetzi. Next base: position 88,915 of record NW_017295694.1, on the reverse strand, counting down.
ACTTTGTCGAATAACTCAAAAACGAACGCAGCGAATTGCATCCGCAGCACATTTCTCTTACTTTCCGATGTAATGTATTTAACAATGGAAAATACGCTGGGATTTTTACTCGTTGCACGATACAATTTTGCGGAATATTATAAACGCGTTTCACGTTAGAAAATTTCATTTAAAGTTCTATTAAGAGAACAAACTTGCTTGGGCGATTCGCGAGCTTAATAGAGAATACTGAGAGAATTAATGTTGAGTGCGTCTGTTATGACTCTCGGATGAAATATTGTGCGAATGTACCATCTGTGCAAAGAGTAATGCGTCGCACTTTGCACTTTTCATATGGCTTTTTTCCTTTTTGTAAAACGAAACTAATGCCCTACTTTTCCGGAAATACACAATATTACAAACTGAAGCTGCTAACGATTCGAATCGTTCATCATTTCAAGCAATCGTAAAGCATATTTTACGTAAACAGAAAGAACGGTTGAAATGTTAGGTCGGGAAAAAAGTTTTTTCATATTTAAAAAAATTTTTTGCAAAAGTTTTTAATTTGTTGCAAAATTTTCGTTACAATTATATCATTCGCTAGAGTAAAGTTTCAGCTTTTTTAATTAACTCGCGAATAACTCAGGAACAAAAAAATCATAGGAACATTTTAAAAAAATGATTTTGTAGGGAAAGCTTCAAGCTTTCACGATAGATAGTCGAACATTTTCGTACATTTTTTTGGGTACATGAAATACCCCTAAAGTGAAAAGAAAGTTTTTCATCTTTTTCAGGTCGTATTTTTTTAAATGTAAAAATTACTAAACTCATAGAAACTCAAAAAATATAGTAACCTTTCGAAAGTAGAGAGCTTCAAGCTTTAAAACCCTTTTTTTAAATTTAAATTTCGTTCATTTTTGACGAAGATATTGTATATGCAATTTTGAATTAAAAAATACGAAGAAATTTTTTCCCCGACCCAATATTTAAAAGTTTAATTAAAGACAGAAACAGATCTAAAAATAATTTTGTTGAAACCGTCAAAATAATTACATAGAACGCTCAAATTGGTTGTCAGAATGTTAAAATATTTTGCAGCATTGCTGTCAACACTAAAAAGTTCCACATTATTTTGATGATCCAACGAAATTATTTTCAGATTTGTATCTAGCTACTTTACTTCAGCAAAACTTTTCTTTCTGTGTAAGACAATAAAACTTAATATACAGAATATATACAGAATATATACAAAAAATACATAAAATATATAAAATAATAGATCAATAAAATATATAGAATAAAATAGAAAAATATTTTTTGAAGAATTTTCTTTTTTGAATCAATCACTTCAAAAATTGACATTTTGATATGTCAGATTGTCTTAGTTATTCCGAATCTAATATTCTCAAAAAATTAATTCAGAATCTCGAAAAATTAAGAAAAAATCAAACGTGTATTAATTCACTATTTTATTTCCTTTCATTTTCGATCAGTGACGAAATCAGCAAAACGTGACAGTTGACAATTTGTAATTTAAAGCAGCTTTTGATAAATGCATATCTAAAAATGGTATTTTATTTACAGACTGACGGTGACACGTTCTATTTTTACGGCATCTATTTGACACTTATCTCTCTAACGTCGCTTTTAGTTTCGACTTTTAGTTCCGAGACTTTTGTTTCAATTTCATGCTACCTGGAGCAGATATGAAATGCAAAAAAGTCACAGAGGACTGTAACAAAATGTCTCTTTTCAACGGAGCTTTCTCGAGATAGCTACGATCGTTAAATATTATAACTGGAGCTGCATATTTTAATCCTTTGTTTCTATATCTCCAAAAATGCAAGGCTAAAAATTTACATGCATAAAATTTTCGTATAGCATCTATACAATACTGTTAAATTTATAAGATCAAATTATACCCATTGAATTATTTTTAACCATTTTTATAGGTCTTTCTCGCCACCGTTATTGAATATATATATATCCTTAATTTAACTAAAATAATGGGATTAAACAATTTAATTTAAAAAAGTGTATTAAATTTGACTAAAATTTAGTTTATTATTTATTGCTGAGTGTATACCTTGGTGCATACGTTAACACGAACGTTGTTTACTTTGAAACTCTCTCTAGTCACAAGTTAAAAATAATAAAATGTTATTTAATTCAAAAGATTTGGTTACCATCGCTCCTTTGATATCTAACAGTAAAGCAACGAACAGAACCCGCAAAAATTAATATTAAATTTGTCGAAAATATTAATAGCTGCCTCTGCAAAATCGTGATTTTATCTCGCAACGTCGCATATCCATGGAATTTTGCTGAAACGGAAATGAACATCCGTCAAAGTTTTGCTAAACACGGCACGTTGAGAGCGTTGATTCCGTCAATCGATCGAGGGATAGCCTCGATGCACCGTAGAAAGTTACACTTAGACAACTTGCCATCAAGCCACTCGTAAGTATTGATCGACGCGTTAAACGAACGACGCCGTCAACCGTATACCGTCGAATTTCATCTTTTGTTACCAAATAATCGTTAAGGTGATGACAAAACAAACGCATGTGAACGATAAGCACGCACTGAGTCCTGAGAGAAAAGTGGATATTTATGACTATTATTGTATAATGGTAAAATAATTATGGTTAGAAGCTTCAGTTTTATGATTACTACTACTATAATGTTAGTAATAAAAACCATATAAGTTCTCTCAAACATAAAAAAAATTGTACTATAAATATATTATGATAATTTCAAATATTAATACAGTAAAATATCAAAATATAAATGGTAAATAAAATAAACATTTTTATTCAGTAAATGCAACTGCAATTGTAGTGAATATCCAGATCTATATAAATTTGGATTGTAAAGCTATCAGGTTAACACGCCATTCTATTAATAAAAAAAAAGTGACAGTTCTAACAGTATACTTTTCATAGTTCTACAGTTCCTCGTTAAAATAAAAAAAAGTTCCGCGTTTTTTGTGCTAAAAAATTAAAATTAAAAATATCACAAGTGCTAACTCTGTGACTCTAGCACAACAATCCCCTCCAAAGTATAAGAAAAAGAAAAAATATTTCCACTTTTGACTACAGTTTCCGTTAGTGCTACTCGGGTTACGCCAATATATGGTATGTAATTTAAAAACAAAATTCCAACAACCACCAATTTTAACAGACTTTAAACGTAGAAGACATCACGACACTTGGAAAAAAGTGTCGTGACGAAACAAGGTGGTCGAGGACATTGACAACTTCGTTCGATAACTCGTCACCGATAGCCGATATCGCAAAGGGAGAGGCATCAGAAGGTATCGCGAAGATACTCGGGCGAAATGCCAAGTGGACGAGTTCGATTTCGCGATACGAATCGGGTTAAAGCCGAGCTAGATTGAAGCATCTTCGAATGCGCGCGCGAGTGCATTTGTTACAGTCGGGTTACCAGGGCGGCTTTTGTCTCCCTACCTTAATTAGACTTCGCGTGCAATAAAAGTACGACTCGCGGAGATGGTATTACGCGGAGACATGGGCTCGAGGACGCATGTCTAATTAGCGACGGTATGATCTCCATCGTCCTGGAAGACATATTATCACCGGCGGCTTTCACGAACGAGGTACACGTGCAAGTACGCCCAAGCATGGGTGTCACGACCGTTAGAGTACGATAATATTTTAAAGAGGACACATGTGTGCTTTCGCGGGGAGCGTCTGGACGCTTGTTGTTCCTTCGTCATGTCGTCGTGAAGTATCCGGATCGCGATTAAGAGATCTAACTACCCTAAAATTTTAACAAAATTGAACATTTCTTTTTTACATTTCTTAAAAGTTTGAATCTTTAAGAATATTTTAAGACTTCAGATAAAGTAAGATTATTTTATTATAGAAAAAAAATCGTTTCGAATCTTCTTTTGCGTTTTTTTTCGAAGCCATGCTTTTCAAGACGGGTGTAAACTTTTCTCCGAAACTAACAATCCGATTGACTTCAATTTTGGCAGGAATATTCTTAAGAAGATTATTTATCGTGTAATATACGATTTTTTTGATATGTTAATCTATTTATTTATAACTAATTTTTTAAGTTGTGTCGTTTTAAGTGGAAAAAAAATGTTTTTTTCAAATCGAGTTACTTTCCAGATTTCTAAACAAAAAAATTTTTTTCTTTTTAGAATGTATGAATTAAAGGAGGAAAAAAATTTTGTGTGATTAGACACAAATAATAACGGTGTTCTAGCTCTTATTTGCCTGCATTTATATCAATATTAGTTTGTTTATTGAGAGCTCTTTTTATTATTATTCAACAAAAAAAACCCTACGTTACACGATAACTGTTAGATCTGTTTACAAAAAAATATTTTGTTTTTTTATTTCAAACCACCCCCGCCCTTGGAAATGTTACATCCGTCCGATCAAAGGAGCTTTGCGCGAATTGCTCTATATAATTTAAACTTTTTAATTAATCTGTTTCAAAATTTACAAATTTACAGCTTGAACATTGTATATACACATATAAAATATAAGTTAATTCTATGCAGTAGTTAATTTAAAAAAAAATCTTAATTTTGTGCTTATTTTAAACCCTGTCAGGGTGGGTAGTTAAACCCCTTAAAGTGTCAGAAATACATTAAATACATACATTAAAAAACGTAAGGCAGTAAGATGTGAGCAGTAAACGAATTGACCAATCATATAATAGAGAACTTCTTCTCTACTATGATTGGCCAATTCATTTACTGCTTAAGTTTCTTGCCGTGGCTATGACGCACTGGAGAAAAACTTGAGCAATGAGACTAATGATACATAGAAAAATATAAATAGTAAGGCGTAAGCAATAAGACATTTAAATCATCAGTCAATATCGTAAGTAGTAGCAAATTTAAAATATTGACTACATTTACACGGCACGCTTAATCGGATTTAATAACATCCGTAGTTAGTCCGGATCTACAATAGGTGTTTTATGCCTTATGCCGTAAGAAACTGACCAATTACAGTCGAATCCGAGAAGAATAAGCGACTGTGATTCGCCCATTTCTTATGGCTTAAGGCTTAAAACTCTATTGTAGATCCGGGGTTATGAAATTGGCCAATCATAGCTGTTCCTCGAAAGAATGGAACGACTGATTGGCCAGTTTTATAACTACGGATGTTATTAAACCCGATTAAAGATGTGCAAATGTAATCAGTAATTAACTTATTGCTTACATTTTTCTATGTACCAGAGCTTTTGCTGTAGCTTTGACGTACATTTTTTGCAATCCTTTATTTCTAAATCTTTTCAAGAATGTGAGAAAGCTTACACATTCGATATTTTTCTAGCGTACGTGTAAAAAACAAACACGTTTAGGAGGAAGAGTCGTTTTTCAAGTCGACCAAGGAATCTCAAACAAAAAACATGGCAAAAAAGAACAAAGCATGCTCGATAGTCATCACGTATACGATTCTTTCGTTTTGCTTGTCATTCATTATACCGTAAGTTCTTCGTGATTACAAAACAGCGTTTTTTAAATGCAAAAAAAAATTGCGACATATGAAACCATATCATTAAATATCTATCGAGTTGTGATTTTAAACACTCACCAATCTTTGCAACAATGTCTATCAACAGTAACTTAAATTGTTTCGGTATTGAGAATGTCGTAAGTTCCTAAATTATTATTAAACAAATATTATTATTTATATATATATGTATATATATTTCTCTTCCGCGTAAAAACTGAAGCGTTTCTAATAACTGCAATTAATTTTATAATAATCGTCATTACATTGCAATTAATTTCTAACATTCGCATTTTCAGTGGTGACATTTTCATTATATAACATTCAATAGGTAATAATAATAATATGTATTATGCAGTGTAACTTTTTTAATAAATGATGTAATACGGTGTAATAATAATAATACAATAAACGATACCGCTCATTTAATGTTGAAATAATGCTCGAAAATCAAAATTCTTTCAATAATAATGTCATTATTAAAATCGAATTTCCTTACGAATTTATATAATTAAAACTTTCTTTCAATAATTTTGGATAATTTAAAGATTATTTCTTTTAAATTTTAATAAATATGAACCACATTTACGTATATCATAAAGACATAAATTTATGTGAAATGAAACAATTGGTACAAGTTATATTACTAAAAGTAACATAACTTGTACCAATTGTAAGCAACATTCACATAAAACAAAGTGCGAAATGGAGTTTGATGATTTGCGAAAAGTAAAACGCGCTTGGATAGATATAACCTTTAAGAATTTAACAAAAACAAATATTACGTACAAAATATTTCCGCGAAATACGATTGTCAGAAAACGATAAGCGACTTGCAAGTAGCATCTCCGTAGAACGTATCAAACATAACTAATCTCGTACTTTGGCAGCCACGAGTGTTTCGCATTTGATATCCTATCCGGAGGCAGACAAAACACTACAAGGAGGCAGAATGAGCCCCTTGTGTGTGATCATGAACTTGACTTTGTGCGTAAGAACGGTTACTCAAGAAGGTTATTCGATTCGCGCGGCCGTTTCTGAGTATTATTTCGAGCATTATCATTGTATCGCACGTGGGCCTCTCCGTTCTAATTTCCCGTTACCTCGGATCTACAACAGAGTTTTAAGTCTTAAACGAAATAAGAAATGGACGAATCATAATCGATTATTCACCTGGAATTCGATTGCAATTGGTCAATTTCTTACGGCTTAAGGCTTAAAACACCTATTGTAGATCCAGATTCAAGCGAGGCCAACGACAGAAGGCAACATCAAACGGGGAGAACGGGAGCGTCCCATTCTCTCCCTTGTATAGCTATCCTCTAAAATCTTTTACAGTGAATCTCACTCTGAAGAAAGAAATCTGACTCTTAGATCCAGCTCCACAAACGTAAAGTTAACTTTAATCTCGGTTCAACTTACTCCTCACTTTTTTTCAATTTTAAAAAGATGAGGAGAGTAATCTTTTTAAAATTGAAAAAAAGTGAGGAGTAAGTTGAACCGAGATTAAAATTAATCCTACCTTTGTGGGACCGAGTCTTAAAGATTGACATTTGAGTCATTTCCAAGACTGGGAGGACTTAGTAATTTTCACCTCATTTCAAAATACACGATCGACCCCCTGGTACAATTTTCACTCTCCAGAGTGAAATTCCAATCCAAGGAATTCAGACAATAGAGAAGGATACGGACGAAGATCACTGGACGTGGTAATACAAAACTCATCGACTTACGTCAAGTGGGACCAGCTCTCGATCGATACGACGACTGTATGTGTGTAGGTCTTCTCTCTTTCTCTTACGCCCGCTGCTGGCCTCCCTCGCCGTCTCCCTTTGTTCCCTCGGCGTTAACGGGGCCTCGGTGGAGAAAACATCGGTGCACACAGAGGCGAGGATCGCGATGCGCGACGGAAAGCAAAAACCCGACCTTAGCCTCGCGCTTTGCGGCCCGAATGCACAGAACAGAAGATTACAAACGAGAGAACACAGAGCACGGCATAATACACTCGCCTCCCCCCCGAGAGCGTGTCGCGTCACCACAGCTGGTACAGTCGCGTCTCGTAGAACAGCTCGATGTCGTCGCTCCTCGTCGAACGTTACGAACGTCGAAGCGAGCGAGAGATACAACGCGCGCGCGCGCGCGAGCGCGAGCGCGACGGAGGGAGAGAGATGCGTATATACGGCCGGTCGACTTCCGTCAAAGTCGCGGTTGGCTAGCCTTGCTCGTCGCTAGAAACGAATACGGAGTATACGCGATCGCGCGAGCGAACGATATTTTCTCGCTTTCCTTCTCTCTCTCTCTTCTTTCCTCTCGCGTACGTACGAACGGCCGAGCGGGCCGAGCCGAAAGGAGCCGCTTTTGTTCCGAGAGAACGGAGAGCAACGGAGAGCGAACCGAACGGCCCCGTCACCTCCACAGCAGACACCGCGGGACTGAACTGAAGCGAGGCGCCGGCGTGCTTCCCCCTCCCCCCCCGCGGATGCCGCTCCCATCCCCACTCCGGCGCCCCTCGCCCCCCAACAGCCGAGTGCTCCGGCGCTCGTGCTTCTGCGCTCGTGTATCTTCGTGGCCTCTCGCTCATCTCGCCTCGCCTAAACTACCACATCTCTGTTTCCACCGCGATGCTCAATCTCTCTCGTTCACTCGCGCTTTTCACTCTCGTCCTCCTTCTCTTTCTACTTTCCATCTTCCCCTCTCGGGGAAACTGCGGGGTTTCTCTCCTACCTTCGCCGAGGGACAACTCACCTGTCGTTCGTTCGGTGCGCTCCGGTTAAAGAGCCTCTCTTCGTTCTTTTCTTCTTTGTTCCTTCTTCTCATATATTTTTTTCTTTTTTTACCTCTTATATTACGTCTCTTCGATCCTTCTCCTCTCTTCTCGTAATCGTCTCTCTGTATATCGCGTCGCTTTTCTCCTCTTCGCGATTCTTCCTGTGATTCTCTTCGCTTTACCACCTCCTGCGTCTACATCGTTTTATCCCATCGTAACGCTTACGTGTAATGACGCTTCTCGAGTTCTGTATACACGCATTATAATCGTTTTTTTTTCTTCTCCGATATCCTTTTTGGTAAAATTATTTACCTTGGATTTATGCGCGACAAATTCAAAGTACAATTGTTTAGTCAGAACGTTGCGTGATAAATAATTACATTTTAGAAATGTATTCTACTAAAATAATATATCTTTGTGTTAAACTAGTTAAGTAGATTAAAGAGATGTATTAAACTAATATATGAATATATTACTAATATGAATATGATAAATGCAAACGCTACAATTATTAATATAATAATATATGTAGATAAGCGATATCCAGATATTTTATTCTTTATTTTACTATATATATAGTGATGCTGAGACAATGTCATATTTTGAGATAAGGAACACAATGGAATAATGAATTACTACGGCGACCATATTTTCTTAGAAAAAATAAAGGACAACCTATAAAAATTTTAGAACTTTATTCCAAACTAGTTTGTGACTGTCAAAAGTCTGCGCGTTAATTTCTGAAATCTTTTTCTAGCGTCATATATCTGACATAATTCTCAAGTAAAGCACAAGCCATCATAACGTCAAAATGACGCCAAAAGAGCTGCAAAGATTACTAAAAGTCACTTTTCAATCACGACTTATTTTAATGTCATTTTGGCATTATTATGGCTTTATTTTTCTTCTCGAGCTAATATTGTCCTTGCATAAAAATAGTCTGTCGATATTTTCCGCAAAAATTCGCACATTACATTGGAACGCTAATTAGAAAATCATTTTCCAGAATTTTTAGAAAGGAATTTATTAAATTTTTAATATCATTATATAAGGACAAAATTGAAAATGTAAATAAATCTAAAGATCAGCTACCTGAAATAAAGGACTGTCCTTTATAATAAAAAACGTATGATCACCGAAATTATAACAAATCTTACTCAAGGAAAAGTTGTAAGATTAAAAAAAATAGACCTACAGTCCATTAAAGATTAATAAAAATATTTTAGACATTTTACTTTATTTAATAATTTTCATCACAATTTGTATTGATCTGAAATAACAATTAATTATAAATTAGAATATTTATATCTTTCTGTGCACGTCCACGATTTGTAGGGGACATCGACGGTGACACACGTGTGTATATTTTAAGGTACGAAGATTCGTGTGGGTGTTTGTGCGTCAAAATAACCGCTCGTAATAATGTCACTGCGTGTTCTCTTACGTAAGTCTCGGCGTTGTTAAAAATTATGATAGGCGCGGTTAAATAACGTAAAGGTGCGAGAATCCGGAGGCGAAACGCTCGCCCGCTGCTAAATCATTCAGGGGAACTTCAATCTGTTTCCAGCGCGTTTCTTCGCCGTCGATTTTACCTTTCCTCACCATCGCTCGAACACGATTCGAGCGATACATCTGGAACTCGTGAAGCATAAGAAGCAATCACGTAGCCAAGCAGCCGAAGTTGCCGAGCCGCGTAAACGATCAGAGTTTACCTCCGAACCATCTTAAATTACAGCCAGTGCGTGGTGTCAGTGTGATATTCAAAATAACGATTCTATCGTTTACTTTCTAATCGTTTTTTCAGTTTTTTCAATTATTAATTGACGAACAATTACAGTGAGAGCAAAAAGTATTCGTATACAAGGAAATTTTTTATAAAAACAAGTCTTATTTGTAGAAAATAAACATTAATTAACAATTTTATACAATGAATATATTTTGTTCTAACATAAATAAATTAGCTTCGCATGTATTTCTAATATTAGAAGCTAATGCCTAAATTCTAAGCAGAATTGTAAGGCTTTTAACAAATTCCTGTAAAACTTGTAAAAATTTTTAAATGCTTATACTTTTATACAATATTTTTACAGGCAGCTTCTTACTAGCTATAAAATTTATAAGAAATCGTAGATAATCATATGTCTTACGATACATACGCATAAAATTAGAATACTAGTCATAAGTTCTTACAAGTTTTACGAGAACATGTTACGAGTCTTGCGATTTTTTTTCTGCTTAGAATTGACTCATCAATTTCTCGACTGTACGAATACTTTTTGAGCATCCAAACAATGAAATTTTTAATTTTTGCTTATTTTTCAGATAATATATTTTCTATAAAATCGATACACATCTTTTTGATATATATAATTTTAAGAAACATACAGTCTATTTTATTCTTCATGAATAAATTGTTAATTACGCAGCAAGAAATGATCATCAATTAAACGTCGAATTGACGTCAAATTGGTGTTGGAACCATCATATCGATATCGATTCGACATCAATTCGATGACTTATTTCTCGCTGGATAATATTTAATTTTTTTTAATAAAGTTTTTTTAAAAAATATTTCCTCTGTACGAATACTTTTTGTACTCACTGTATATAGTGTTTGTGATTATTTTCGTTATTCTAATTCGTCAATCCGTACTTAACTCCATAAGAATTAATGTGGATTGATGAATTAAAAATCTTAGAAAAAATCCTCGAGCGCTGATGTTTACAAAACATCGCGACGTTTGATGTTCTATTCCATTTTAACACGCAAAAGATACGCATAGGCAAAACGAGATTTATACACATAACCGTTCAACGCGAATGAAAATATTATAGAATTTGCCGTTACGACTTACGGCGCGTTCGGTCAAAGTCACGCGGACGGCGAGCGCGTCATCACAACACTACGCACTCTTGCTTTAAGCCCGTGTCACACTACGGATTGCAGACGCGGATTGGATTTGAATTGCAAACTACGGATTGTCGATCAGCCAATCACATGGAAGTAGCCAAAGATTCGGATTGTGAATCGCGAAATATTACGATCCGTAATGCGCAATTCATGTTAAGTTTAGATCAGTTTAGATCATTTATGATAGTTCTAAAAAAAGGCGCATCCCATTTTCTTTTCGTCTTGCTATCCATTTGTGAACCCATATTTTTCGCTTAGGTCTACTTAATTTGTACTCATACATAATTAAAAGCAACAAAGATGCACATAACTTTTTTCTTATATATTGTTTATAATAATAATTGTAATTTTGTACCATAGTCACCAGAGCGTGCACATTGAAGACCGAATTCGTAGTGTGAACGGAAAATCCGGATTCAATGATCCGCAATCTCAATCCGATCTGCGTTCACAATGCATAGTGTGACACGGGCTTTAGACCTGTTACACAATAGAATTGCAATTCGTAGCTGTAAGAAATTAACCAATCGTATATATAGTCAATTATTTTTCATATTCAACTATGATTGGCCAATTTTTTACGACTTATGAACTGCGACTTTATTGTGTGACAGGCTTTAACGAACATCTCCGACAATGTACGCGATGCTTTTATTAAAACAACGTAATATTCAACGTTTTGAAATATAATCTATTCCTTATTCCGCGAGATGAATTCAACTTTGTATAATAAATTCAACTTTATAGAGATTTATAGAGACTTTAATTTCTTTATCGTGTTCCATTACCCCGCAAACACAATAGAGTAGTAAGTATTAAACCTTATTACAGGGTTGCTACAGAAAATGAATTTAAAAATTCCCTGACTTTTCCAGGTTTTCCAGATGAAAATGGAAAATTTTCCATGACTAATATAAAATATGTAAATTTTAACATTTAGACTCAAGGATTGTAGGAAAGCTATATTATTAAAAACGCAAAAAAAACTTAGTGGCATAGTAAAATTTTGGGTGCAAATTCAAGCTAGTAAACAATTAATTAGTTTTGAAAAAAAGAATGCAGTTACGACGAAAAAGAGGGATCAAATAAAAATACTGAATAAAATATAAATTTGAATTATTTTGTTAAAGTCGTTTAAAGTGCGCAAGTTTTGAACTATAAACGTCAGATATAATAATATTTAAAAAATTAGAACAATTATTTGAAATAGGAGCAGTTTAAGGAAATTGTAAGCAAATTTATGTGTGTGAAATTCCACACTTTTTTACATTTTCCCCTGACTTTTCTCGGTTTTTCAGGTCTGTGCCAACCCTGCTTAAGGACTTGACCAATCATAGTCGATTATTCTTCTCACATTCGACTGTGATTGGCCAATTTCTTAAGGCTTACTACTCGACTGTGTTTGCGGGGTTATAAATATAATAAGTGTCTTATCGATAATTTACTCGATTCTCTTCGCGGAAACGGCAATAATTTAATAACGTTTCTGAATATTATAATACATTGAATAATTACATTTTGTTTCTAACGAATTTAAATAATATTTGACACATTTTCTAATAATATATCCAAATGTACTCTTTGTGATTAAGAGTGACGGATATTTTTCATAAGTTCCTGCTATTAATTTATATATTTATCATCGCGATTACTTTATGAAAGCAGAAATAGAAATATCGTGGAATTAAGTTTATAATACCATAGAATTTTGAGAAGCTAATTAATTAGTATTTGCGTAATTATTACCATATTTGTATAAATAAATCTCGCTATTACTGCGATTCTTGCGCATATTTTTAAATAAATTCATAATAAAATTTTGAGAAGCTAATTAATTAGTATTTGCATAATTATTACCATATTTGTGTAAATAGATTTCGCTATCATTGCAATTCTTGCGCATATTTTTAAATAAATTCATAATAATAATATCATGGATATATGTAATTACTTTTACTGTTGTGAATCGATGTAATGCACTGAAAGAATAGTTTTGCTGAAGTATTTTTTGTAGCTAGACAAAATCTAAAAATAATTTTGTTGGACCATCAAAATAATTATGTCGCACGCTCAAACTGATTACTAGAATGTCAAAACTTTTGTAGGATGCTCATTATATTCGAGTGTCATATATAATTATTTTGATGATTAACAAAATTATTATATTGAATTTTAGATCTATATATATTTAATTGAATTTTAGGATAATCAAAATCATTTTTCCGCGTGGATTCTCTTCGCGAGTGCACGTGTGCGAGTATGTGTAAAATAATATTACTTACAATGGACATTCACAACTCCTTAACTAAATTTGCTAATTTCGTTTGCGATAAATGCTTGTTGATGCAATTATTAAACTTATTAAATTGTTAAAGTTGTTCGAATCTCGCAAATTTCGTGTCGCGAGTGTATCATGAGTGAAACAAAGTGGCATGCAATCAACGCGGACGATGCAGATTGAAATGCTTCTGATTCATTCTCGAATACTGTTGTAAATAGAATTGCAACGGAAGATAGACTGGTGAACGCGCGTCGAGGGACGTCGCAATATCGTGAGCCTGCATGTCAATTAATTTCACAATTAATCTGTTTTATTTAGCCGCGCTTTTTTAGTACGTTGTGCATGATATACTATTCCTATTATTCCGTATAAACAATATAATTTAATTTACGTTAATTACTTGAGTGCGAAATAAAATATTTAAATTGTTTTTATAAAAGTCTCTCTGTTATATCGTAATCAGAGGGAGAGAGAGAAAGAGAATACAAAAGATATTTTATAAAATTTATATTACAATATACAATAAAATAGTGAATTTATATATATCTATTATTGAATTTATACATCTATATATATATATAAATATAAAATAAGAATTTTACAAATATTAAAATTATATTTCTTATAACATTCATATAAATTTATCTGTAAAATAAATGGAACGTAGCGCAGTTAAAAAGCGCAGTTAAAAAGAATAGATTACATAATAATTCGCAATAGTCACTCTCTCTCTCTCTCTCTTTTCCAAGGGCAAAAATAAATTTATGCGTGTCAAACTGACAATATCATATCTTGCGTGTTACGTCATGAATTTTTATTACTGTAACATAATTTGCTACATATTTCTGCAATCTCTATTGCAACCTAAGTATGCGAAACTGACATTTTACGTATTTTCTATTTAATAATTTTTGCATATTGTTATGAGATTTTACTAAATTTGTATACGTTTAATATTTATGGAACGTATACATATATACATATATGCTCGTTTTATGCAATTTTTCTGTCTGTTTATGGAACTCTTGCATATGCGCTCTTTCATAGATTTAATATCTCTAAAACTTTTACACGTCTATATTTTTATCTTTGACGAATTTATAATCATAAATTCGGTTTCTCGTTCAATTTTTATAGATATACTAATATTAGATACACGTTTCCTCCAGAAATATAATACTGGCAAATTCAATACTGACCAATTTATCACTAAAATTAATAAGTGGGTCAGTAATTATTATATTAATCACTTATTTGGAACATTAAAAGTACGGAATGCCAGTGCTTTTAGTTTTTACCTAAAATAAGTAATTAATTACTGTACTTTCAATAATAAATTGGCCAGTATTTTTCTGTAAAATTATACGTTATTATATTTTAAAATAGATATTGAAAAAAAATGGAACCACAATAAATTGCTTATTTGTAACAACAATAACACAACTTAAAAAACAAAGTTTACCAGAAAATGACTTTCAATGCTCTTTGAATTATTAAAATTTTATTACAAATATTAATTTTAAAATGCAATTTTGATGTAATAACTGATTATAGAGGAATAAAAGTATGTTCTTTTAAAATACATTTTTTTCTTTACGTGTCCGTTCTTTTTCAGCAAGCAACTAAAGAACAAATGACAGTTTTTGAGTTATACGTCGTTGTTGTATCAAATGAGCGGAAAGATGGTTGTGTTTTTGAAATAGAACGGTTCTCCGCGCGATTGTGCACCGAAATACGGAATTGTCTAGTTTCTCATCCTTGAGAGAGATAAGGTGTATCTTATTACGCGTGACCCCCATCGCCTTCCTCCCCCCGCCGTTTCTAATATGCACGCCGAATAAATTAGCATTATTTCGCCGCTGCATCTCGCAGCTGCATGCACCGTTATACATTTTGCATGCAAGGTAATGACGTCGCGTGCACGTGACATAGTAATGCTGCTACTACAATGTCTATCTCAACTTTGTCAACGCTCTCCTCGTGCCGAGCGCCGTCCTTTCGTCAAAGTACGCGTGTCTAATGTGCCTTTACACAATATTCTGCCATTCTGGAGTCGCGTTACACGGATTACCGCGCTTAACGCCGTAACTTGACGGGATCGCGTTCGTAATAGACATCGGACGAAGATGCCGTACCGTTGCCCATCAAGTACAGGTGAAGTGAACGAAGAGAGAGACTTCGGCATCGCGAAGATATCGACACTTTTGCTCGACCGATTTTCTCTAACGTTGTAAAATGCGTATCGAGGTTATTTATACTGGCGATGAAATCATTGAATTTCTCAAGCGAGAAATACGAAACAGTATCGTGCCAAAAGAAACGACGTCGAGTATCGAAAAAGTTTCGTACCACTACTGAATTCGTTGCACTACTCCCAGAATGGAAAACGTTTGATACATGTTTTTTTTAAAAATAGTTTAATATATTTGCAGATCATGTTAATTTTATTTAAATAATACATAATTAATTTTATTAAATATTTTTATTTATAATACTGTACCTATATATAAAAAAGACTTCTAATAGTCTTTTTCAATTCTCAGCTTTTCTTAGCCATCGCAAAATGACAGTCAAGTTTTTTTATTCTCTTATTTTGTGTATATACGAGACAGAAAGATTAGAAAATATTATAATTTTTAATATCTCGATAGAATTTTGAGAAAGGAAACGCATCTTCATTCGTTGCGTCTGAAGTGAAATGAGAGAAAATATCACGTCGTCGATACACGGTGCAAAGAAAAACAACGCCTTTTTACGTACCGGATGTTAAAAATTTGATTGTAGTAGTCAAGCTGTAAAATAAAAAGATCCTTTCGTTTACATTTCTGTCCTCTCGATGCCACGAGATATTGCCGTTATCGTAAAGAGAGCTCTTCTTTGAAATATTTGATAGGTTGAATGTGGTATGAAATAACTTGTTGTCGTTGGTCTTCTTTCATTTCAAGCAATTTCCGTGAGCCTCTGCTCTACACAGAGTGGCCCTGGCCAGTTCAATATCTTTCTGTTACTTTTGCCCTATTTACCCAACCTCCCTGTACCATTTTATTTTCGTTCGCTCGGCTGCTCCTGGAATTGAAGCAGCAGAATCGCGGCCTTCCAATTAGTTGACTTTAAGTCGACTAGTTTTTCTAACCCGCTATTTCCGGAAGATAAACCGGTTCACTAATTCCAAACCTTTTTTCTTTATATAATAGTCTTTTTCCGCTCGCAATAAAACAGGAATGCGTCATATGTTATCGGCGATATTTAAGATAGATTTAAAAATTCGTATTAAATTGTATATAAGTAATATTTCTTATTAGATAGACATAATAACAAAAAATAATAAAAGAAATAATAATTAAAAAAGTGTAATAAGAATATAGTTTTTCTTGTAATAAGTTGTGACGTCTAAACGATGCAAAGTATACTCGTACAAATGCGGAAAGCATGTAAAGATTTGTTAACATCGTATTTACTTTGTATAATAATCTTCTTCGTACTTCTCATGCATGAATAATTCTGTCCGAATGCCGTAACTCTCATGTGGTTAGGTGCAGTACTGTCAAGACGGTTGACACGATCACGTCTCAAAGACCACGTCACTCTCGCAGTATCTCTTAAGGGACAAGTCACGGCTTTAAGAGAAGACAATTTAAAGAGACAGTTGGTGAAGACGCGAACAGGAAGTGGGAACAATATACGAAAAGAGAGAAAACAAAGGAATGAAACAGTTCTTCAAATTCAAAGAAAGCGGTCAATCTAAGGGGACTCGATCTTGCAAGATTTCTGCTGCGGACAGACTTTTGCGAACGTGGCCGAGATAGGTGCCAACACTGCCAACGCGGCCCATCCAAGGATTCAAACGACTAGCTATACGCGAAAAGCGAAGGAGACTTGATGTTTAAGTACAGCTTTAAAAGTCGCCAGCTTGCACACTGGAGAAAGACTACCCGGTGGAGAATCACCTGGAAACTTGTACGCGATTCGGAAAACTATACTGCTACAGGCTGGCGGGTTGTTTCTGGTTCTTTCTTTAAAGATGTAGGAGATAACGTGATCTTGTTGGTGGCGGAGGTATGAACGATGTGAAAAATGCAGCAAGACATTTGTCCGGATGAAGTATTTACGTTCACCCACGAGGTTCCCCAAGAATGTGCTGATAGTTCCACGTTATGGTAAATTCATTATGTGGAATGCATGGTATTACGTGGCAATGATCGTTTCTCTTAAAATACGTGCTCTTCAGATCGAAAGTTCGTATCTTCAGATATTTTCGTAAATTGAAGTAAATACTTGTGATTAATAAATAATAATTTTAGCTAACAGAAATGAGATTATTAATAATGAGCTGAGTAAATCGATTTCTGTGATTGAATTATTTAGTTTCAAAGTAAACAATGTTCATATTAACGTAAGCACTTGGTAAATAATATACTAAAGGGTCAAATTTAATACATTTTTATATTTTTTTAGTTTCAAAGTAAACAATGTTCATATTAACGTAAGCACTTGGTAAATAATATACTAAAGGGCCAAATTTAATACATTCCTCGATTTAAATTATTTGTTTTTAAATTAATTAACAACGTATTGAGTAGAAGCAGACGGCGATCTATAAAAATGAATATTGAAAATAACTCAAATTGGATACAATTTGACATTATGAATTTAGTGTACGAAGAAAATACAATCGGAAGATAAGAATTAAAGTTAGGTTCAGTTAAAATTTAGTTTGAATAAAAATATCTTAGTAGTGCAATCTCGGGATTGGCAATCCGTAAAGATCCGTATGAACTTTTAGTAGATTGAACGCGGGTCAAAGGGTTCGTCAGCCTAATCGCTTAACTTACTCGAGCAAACGGTATCTCGTAGTATGGGAAAACCCGTCACGGGGCTTTGCGAAGCCAACTAAGTTGGGCTTACACGTCGCGGGGAATGAAATGAGGCCCCGAGCTGAAGCGCAAACCTGGAATTGTCATTTTATCTCGCTCGGTTGAAGTCACTCTGTTGAGGACTTCTGTTTTACGAAAAGTACGAAACTTTGGACGAGAATTATGTATACGATGCCGCCGCAGCTTGACACCGAGTGTACAGTTAAAGCTTTCGAATCAATTTGGACTCTTGCAGCGGTAAATTGAAGAGTCTAGAATGTAGAATAAAATGGAAATTAAGGGAGACGGTAGGTGGGAAAGGAATGAACTTTTCCTCGCATTTGGCGATAATATTGATCGCCATCTTCTTATAAGACGCTATTCAGGGTTATTCTCATTTATATAACATGAGCAGTAAAAAAAACATCCGACTCGTGCTGACTGTAGGATTAAAATTGACGAGGGTAGCTATATAAATAAAAGGATCCACCGACGAGTGGGCGCGTTCGTGGACCATACAATCACGAATTCTAGCACGTGTTACCGTATAGCTGTAGAACGGAGCCGGCTCCTTCCTAGTGCAATAACGATCCTATGTCCCGACCGCGCCAAGCGCTCGGAATACTTTAACACTTCGTAGTCAAAGATAGTGAATAGGCTATAACGATAACCGTTATCGTTACCCACCTCACCTCGATGCGCCCAATCAAACCGTGCTGGTTCTGTGTTAGGAATCAACCTCGGACCTCCCTGTAACGTCGTGTTACTGTGTGTATGTACAGGTACCAGACGATGGATATCTTACGATCTCAAACGAACACACGTAATGCTCCTGAAGGTGTCGATGGCGATGCCGACGTTGGTATGCTACATGTGCGTGTATATATGCGAGTATATACCGTACATATGTGCACGTACATTTAACCTTCCGAGTTTCCCCGCATCAAACATCTCGAGCCCCTCGATGGCTTCAAGGGATGTTACAATTTCACCGTCGGCACGTTCAGGCGTTCGAGCAGGTCGGTCAGAGAAGAGGACGACAAAGTTAAAGCCTGGAAACGAAATTTCCGCGATCGAGTGTCTTTAAGCTACCGAAACGTGCACTGAGAAAAATTCTGGTTAAACAAAAATACTCAACCACAAAGGCATTTTAGCGAGATTAAACGGAATTTCTGGTTATCATAATCAGAAATTCTGTTTGGCCTCATCAAAATGCTATTCTGCCTGTTGGTTAAACCAAAACATTTTTTTTAATTTGTTTATATAAAATTGATAACAATAACTCTAGAAAACGTCATAAATGAAAACAAAGAGAGGGCTAATGAGAGTTTTTAATCGCGGTAATTCGTTTTTATTTATATGTTTATTTATGTACACTGAGAGAAAAATGTACTAAATTTTAATAAATAATTGTTTGAATGGTACTAATACATTTATTTACGAAAAATAAATATTTGTTAAATAAGATATAATAATAGGTAAATCAAATTAATAGTTCTGGCACCAAATAAATATACGTTTACATCTAATAAATATTCAACTGGCACTATTCGAATAAATATTTATTAAAATTTAGTACATTTCTTCTCAATGTATGTAGTTATATGTAAATTTTTCTTTTTCTCCATTCTTTATACCTTACTCCTCTTCGTTTTACGGGGCAAATATGTTTTTCAGGAGCTTTGAGGCTTGGGATTTTTCAAGCTTTCCCATTTAATGATTTATTTTGGATTTAAAACGTTTTTCCAAAACGTTATTCGCTCCTGTTATTTTGTATTTCTATTCTCTTGTGTTATGCAGGTTGTAGACTGGTATTGCAATATATGGAATCATTGAATATAAAAAAAACGCTGTTATCACCTCACCCTTTTGAAAAAAAAAAAAATATTATTTTACGTGTATTTTTATCGCTCACTCGTCCGCTGCTTAAAGAGCGCAGGTTTATGTATATAGTTACGTTAAAAATTCAACACGTTTGATATGCATTGCCGCAACTGCACGAGCAGGTACATACCGAACCCGTTCCCGTGTATCTAGAAATAGCCTCTCGACGCTTATTTATGCACGGTCTGTCCCCCGCAGCCCCAAACGCATCGCATGGTATTTGCACCGAGATCAACAATACACTTTTGCGAATTGTTGAAGTATGATGCGCGGCGTACAAATGATAAATGCGACAAACAACGCGTTCAACCTGTCCCACCTTTCACCGTATGAATGGCACGAAAATGAGTGCCTGGTGCCCGACATACAAGTTCTTTTTTTATTTTCCTACTCCGCATCGTGACATCAGCTCGTTCTCTGTACCTGAATAAATAGAAATTTTCCTTGTGAAAGGAAACGGTCGCTTCGCGTGGCATTGAAACGCGGAAATCGTTTAATACAACGACTAGGAAATGTCTGTAAATTACATGCTACCGGCTCTCTCTCTCTCTCTCTCTCTCTCTCTAAGGGATTGAGATAATTACAAATTAAAAGAAGAAACCACAAAAGCATATCATGTCTTTCCTGTGTTTTGTAATAATGTTTTTGCAGGTAAATAAATTATAACATTTTAACGGCAAACATTAAAAAATATAGCGACGACACGGTATTGTTTTTACGTTCTATAAAAATCTCGATTTATATCGACAATGTATTAACGTCGTGTTATTATCTATATTGCATCGTTCTTATTTTCTATCTGTTTGTTACTGTGCGATTGAGAAGCGAAGTATGAAGATATTAATTGAAGCGTTTCGTAGAAGCAGATGATTCTTTTTGATTGGAGAGGATGCGTTGCAACGAGTATATGCTCGTTAAAAACAATCGATAGGTCAATACCTGGCACTTGTGTCAATCTCCTTACAATCAGTTCACGAACGACGCAAACTCGCAGCTGCTTACATTTAAATGCAAAGTGTGTCTGGCAGCGGTTGGAATAAATTTTCTAAGAATTATTGCGCTATTTATATTTTCTTCGAGTGCGAGAACGACGTAGCGCGACGATGTAAGTAAAATAAAAGATGACACAATTGATAAATGCTCTTTTCAAATTTTCATCCTCGCGAAGAATCTCATCGATCCCCGAGCAAGCGTCATGATGGCAAAGCATCTTTCGTTCCCGACGGTCGCTAAGCTCGTCCATTCATTCCAAGGGACGCGACGTGAAAGGGTTGGAAAGGTCGAGAAAAGGAAGAGGCGGGTGGTGAGCACGAGGTACGGATATCTGCATGCAGGGCGGAATGCGCAATACGCGAGTTCTCAAATGGCTCGAAAGTGGTGGAAGTCGACGCGTCGCAGATTTAATGACGCAGCGGTAGACAAAAGAGAGGGCGGGGTGGTTGGAGAAGAAAATCTGGAACGGGAAAACAGCCCTGTTACGCATTACGGAGTAACAGGGCTACCATTTACTGGTAGCATTCAGACATTCCGTATACACGCGAAATTGCAAACGAATTATTACTCGACTGGCACGAATACGTAGAACGGATGTGAATCTGTTCCAGAAACAGAGACAAAGAACTTCGCGTTCTTTCAGCAGAGAAAATATTCCTTCTTTGCACCATCAATGTTCATTCCCCCGAGAGGCGCATTGTCCGGCGCCGGATATTTTTTCAGTATATATATCAAGAATTCGAATGTATATATATATATATATATATATATTCGAAATGTTGTACTAAACGCAAGGCACGGAGTATCTACTCTCCTCGGGCACGTTGGAGATGCGAGCGGAATCGAAAGAGCTTCGTTACTCTGACAGAGAGCTGAATCGCTCGAATCGGGTTACATTCGATCTCCGTCGGAGAAGACGGGGACCACCGTCATACATTTTCTTTACCGTTTCAGATGAGATCGTCGTTTCCTCTGTGCAAACAGTGACTATATAGCGGCAAATAAATTCGGATTTTAACGATTTCGTGTTCTAAATGTAAATCGAATGCGAGGGGGGGAAGACATGGGCAATTGTGATAAAAGAGTTCCTTTCGATCTTTAAACTTTTTTATGCAATCGTAAAAATAAGATGTTTGAACTTTCAATCACGATATCAATTCTAAATAAGATTTTAGATTAATAATGCATATCCTTAAAAAAGTAATAATCTTTATTTTTTTAAGATTAAATAAATAAAGATGAAAATTATAAAAAGAATCAAACTGACGAATCTTATTAGAAAATCAATGTAATACTTTATGTGCATAGCATTTAATTGTAGAAAATATGTCACTCATCAGCCATTCGATTTTATCCAACGTTTTTATTAGGTTTCTCTTACCTCTCGCGAAATAAGCGAATATTCCGACTTGATCCGCTTACACCGGTTTTACTCCAGTTTCTCCTAAGTATAATATACATACGATCCTCTATAACATATAACTCTCTATAACATATATAAACATGACATGTGGATATATCGTATCTACACAGTTATGCGCAAATGCACTTCTGTTAATATAACTTTTAGTAACTGTAGGAGCTTATGAAAATATATATAACATTTTAAACCACCTGAATATTTTAAAATATTGTCAAACGTATTTCGATTTTGATATAAATTTCGTCGGAGAACGAAAAAATATCTTTCTTAAAACGTACCATTAAATGCATTTTTCAAAATTCAACAAATTTTTCTCGAAGGTTTAAAATTCATACTTGCCGATATATTGACTTGTCCCTCTTTAAAACGTACCATGTTGTACATATCGAGCTTACGAGTGGGTTAAGACGCATTTTTTTTATTTACAGGACTGGTGTTTTACAGCCGGGAAAGATTCGACGGAAGCTGCTAGCAAGAGAGCTTATATGTATATGTATATCGTGCGCATGTATATCGCGCATATATAGTATAACGGAAAGAAACGCGTGTAGACTATATATACGCCAGCTAAACACATAGAAGACTACCCCGAGCTCTCCGAGGACATGTTAGCTTCACACGTGATACTTCCAGCCTGCCGTCTTTACGACAAGAGCTCCCGGACCATCTCCGGTTCCACGGACTGCATGAGAAGAGCAAGGCAGCCTCTTCACACATCCTAAATTCCTCGATATTCGCGCAATCTCTATTTTACGAGCCAGAGATTAGGATAAAAATCACAAGACGAAACGCAATGTCGCAGTATCCATGAAATTGTAATCTTAAGTCGCCACTGATCATATATGTATTAAATGTAAATACTTGAACATTTGTATTTAAAAAATATACATAGGTCTCTCTCTCTCTCTCTCTCTCTCTCTCTAGGTATCAGATCTTATGATAATTCGTAGGAAAAAATAGGCGATGCTATTCGAATAATAATTGACAGGAAGCTATTTAAATGACGTGTGTCGTGCATGAAATTATGAATGATTGATTGATGTTCCATATAAAATATTTATATCAGCTTCACGGAAAAAAATAGATTTACTGATTCAGCAAACCTATAGCTTGCTACGCGAATTCAACATCTGTAATTAAGAAAATTTGGTGGTTCAACAAAGAACTTATGTCTGTAAGCAGTCATCAGTATGCTCATATAACAAACTCATCTTTGGTAATGTTATCATTGTTATTACGACAAATTAGTTCAGTTGAAATAACTAATCTAATATATATTTGCAATACATATTTTAATCTACATAGCATGTTGAACGCGGGTCTCAAGTTGCAAAATTATAGACATAGTGTGACTTGCGTAACATATTTTCGGCCGTAAGACGCAGAACGCAGAACGCGAAAATTTAACTTCAGTGCGTCCTGTGTTTATGTCCAGAGCCTATATGTGACGTATAATTAGGTTAGATTAGGTTCTAACCTTGCAACCGCATTCTGCGTACTATGAAGATCCAGCTTAATACGTTTAAGTAACACTTTAAATAAAAATTATATATACGTTTATTGTTGTATTATTCAATAATTCAAGAATTGCATTTTTTTTATTGTATTAAAATAAAAACCATGTATTTATCAGAATTTATTGTCTTAATTAATTTGAATTGTTAGAGTAACTAATTATTTGCTACAATGAAGATTGCTAATGTAATAAGTTTCTTCATTATAGCAACAAAAGTATGCACTATATTAGTTAGCATGTTTTGTTACAAATGTTGATTTTTATAATAGATTCATTTTTTCAGAAAGTTATCTTTGCTGTATTAACAAATTTCCTATGCTATTAGAACAAATATATGACTAGTTACAATCTTTAATTTAATTCAGCTACATAACTTTGCTACTTTAACATAGAAAACTGGCTGTTCCTATATTATACGGCTGTAGATTTACCAAATCAATGAAGTTTTTAGCTGTTTTAGCAAATCTTTTTTTCCGTATTGATTTGTAGTTTAGTTCAAGTTACTTCAATTTTTATTTCACGAATTAGATTTCAACAATCTGACGTATCGATGCAACTTTATTAATTTCAGCGCTCTATACTTTCATAAATACAATATTCAATAAATTTCCTATAATAGTTACAACATAAACTAAGCACGGATAAGCTAGAATTATGATTTATTAACATGCAATACGCAATCCAAGCAAGTTGTTTAGTTGAACAAACAGAATTGTAAAAGGTCATAAATATCTAGACGCGACCAGACTCGATGTTCGTTTCTGAATACAGCAAAGATATTCGAGGCGTCAAGTGTGCGTAATATGTGCGCGCCCTTGATTTTTTTCCCTCTGGCGCTTTTACGTTACTCGAATGACAAAACCACTGTTTTCTTTCCAGCTTGAGTCCTAATCTTGGGGATTCTGCCGCTGTCACGACGACAGTCTCAGGAGCGAAAATCGTGTGTCGCGCGCCATACTTTATTGTATTATCTGTATTATCCACATGCTGGATTATCCGTCAAGCTGTACCGGCATGTGCAGCGATAAGAATTATTAGCACCTAAGTACTGTTAACACATTTTTATCGATAAATAAATGCTTATGCAATGCTCTTTACTTAGAAAAAATTAACGATGCCTTTAAAGAAAATTATACTAACATATAAAATATGATAAAATTAATGGAAATTAGCGGAAAGTGCACACGTAGTGTTATTTCGTGCAAAAATAAGTCCAGATTAAAACAAGGGACATGGATGAAGAACTCATTTTAATAAATACTCGCAGTAATTGGATCAAAGATAATCTAAAAAAATATAAGGTCGAAACGTTTATTATTTTTTTATATTAATATTCTTATAATTTTTGTCATGTTAATATTCTAATAAATTTTATTTACACGCTGAGGTTCTATGTCAGCTTTATACAGACATTTTTAATATCATCGATTCATCTGATATTCGCAGTGTCATTCGAACTCATCAAAGTTTTTCATTCATACACAGAAAATGTTGCTAAAGTATCTAACAATTTAGGTATACATATCTGAAAATGATTTTGTTGAATCATCAAAATAATTATGTAGGATGCTCAAGCCGGTTGTTAGAATGTCAAAACTTTTTGCAATATTGCTCATATTTGTGTTTCCTACAAAATCATTTTGATAGTTCAACAAAATTATTTTTAAATCTATATATCTAAATTTTTAGATACTTCAGAAAAATTGTTCTTTTTGTGCATTCCTTTGCACTGGCTTGCTTCAAATCCGACTTGAGATTCGGGTTCAACAATTCAATTTTTTCAACTGCCTGATTTACGCGAAGAATAATTGAAATTAATCTCACAACCTTTGATAAGTACACGTGTCGATTTATGAAAACCATTTACACATCGTAAGGTAATAATAAATAACACATTGACGTTCCTAACTGAATACGCGTGGACGTTAAGGTCAAACGTGAACTCCCACGTTGCGAAAGTGCACTCGTTATACGTGTTGACGTTAACGACGCATTTGTCCCTTTCAGAGAATTATCATCCAAGAGAGCTTCCATTCCAGATGACAATGTCGCTTTATGTTTTAATGTCACGCCCGGTGAAACTTTCACATTCACTAAGATAAAGCTCCTATCCATTTTTTATTCCGATCCTACATTGTTACGCATATTTTTTATACACAGCAGCACCGTTCAAAGTCCATTGTCGTATAAGAAGCAGTATTATAATTCATAACTGGATAGTCCCCATCCAAGAAAGCTATATTTTCTAGAATTTTCTTTCATGGTGCCAATACAGTGAAGACTAATGTTGCACATACCTCACGTTATCCAACCCGGAAAAAAAATCCGATATAAAAGACTCACAGTTTAATGATTCTATCGGGAACTAAGATAAGAAATTACGGAGAATAATAAGTTCATAATATAGATCGAAGAGAGGTACATTGTAAAGTCAGCTGATTAATATTGATTAAAACATTTGTTTATACAATCAATATCGAATAAACATAGCTATGCAATATGCAATCAACATCGATAACCAGTTTATTGGTTACAGCATTGTTAAAAAAAAAAGAGATAAAATTACGTACCAAAACCACTGTCTAGAATAGGATAATTGTATTGTCCCAATTACTATATCTGTTATACCTATTAGTGTGCTTTTGTATTTCGATAAGTTATAAAAAAAACTAGTACAAATAAATAAGAAAAAAATACTTTTTTTCGTTAAGTTAAATTATTAATGCATACGATACCGAAGATAATATTTTATTTTTTGAGTATTAAAGTATTTTAAATATTTTTCGAAAAATATATGTGTGTGTGTGAGGAATCTATGTGAACCCAGTAATACGTACCGCAAGATTTTAAGCTTGTCCCTATTAAAATGTGCCTTGTATTGGAGCTGAGAACGTTGTGTTATGAGTGTACTTTGAAATAAATATAATTGAAATAATGATTTATGTACATTTATTAACATAAACAATTAGCTTAAATTTATTACCTGTTTTAGTAGCTATATGTTAAAATGAGTCAAATGTGAATAGGCACACAAATTGGGGGCACATTAATAGGATCATCGCCGCTTAGAAAAACCGATATTAATTGCAAGCAGATAAAATTAAAGCTACAATATTTAATAATTAATTCAGTAATAAGCAAATTGGCTAAAAGACATATTAATAGGGACAGTTATCCCCTAATATTTATAGGAAAAAATAACCATTAAATTACAATCCATTGGAAATATCTTTACAGAATTTCGGCGCGTTATGGTTTGATTAAACCGTATAGCGCTGTGGAACCAAAAATTCCAATAACGATATCGATTCTATATCGCGTAATTGATAATATCAGTATTGCGGTTCCGCTCGCACGTGGTCGAGGCTCGAGGCACGTGAAAATTGGCATAAACTCTAATAAAGCAGAGTATGTAATGCCGGTCGCGTGCTATAATTAAATAAATTTTGCGGAGACAGTCACACCGTAAAACACTGCTGAAAGTATCCGGGAATTCACTGCGCGAGCTTTTTTCATGTGGTTTTCCCCGTCGACCAGTGGTATTACCTGTGGCACGCGAGCACGCAGTAAATAGACAGTAAGGCGGAAAACTCGCCGTAATTCAAGCGCCCGGCGAGAGAAACGAGACGTCGGTGAGCGGCAACGATGGCGCAAAACTGCCCGTTAGACGTAAGGCGAGCTTTCCAGGTGGAAGAAGAAAAGAAAAAAAAAAGGTAGAAGGGGTGGAAGGCGGATGCTTTATTACATACCACCCAACCAAGTTTTATGTTCTTTAATCTCCGCGACGCTCTCCTCTCGTTTCACTTCGACGCCGCGTATTCGAGAAATTTTACGTCCATTTAGGACGAGCGAGCTTTGTAAATGATGCAGTTAAGCGCCGCCGGAAGATTCAGACAGCGGATTCATGACAGCTAGAATTTTCAGTAATGAGAGACTGAGGAAGCGAGATAAATCGATAATAACTACGGTGGTTATTATACTTTCTTACAGAAAATAAAGGAGACAAACTTAAAAATTTTAGGATTTTATTCATAAATATTTCCAAACTAGTTTGCGAATGTCAAAAGTCTGTGCATTAATTTTCTTGCGCAGTATCTGAAATAACTCCCAAATAGAGCACAAGTCATTATAACATCAAAATTACGTCAAAATAGCTGTAAATTTAATTATTAAAAGTCACTTTCCAATCAATCGCGATTTATTTCGACGTCATTTTGATGTTATTGTGACTTTGTTGCTCTACTTGGATTAATATTGCCCTTACATACCCTTACATGAAACTAAATTTGTCCAAGGAACATACAAAAGTTAATAAAAAATCAAAATAACTTTATTTTAAACAATATTAAGAATCTTTATTTTAGACCGCATATGTGAGAAACACAATCAATATTAGAAATTTAAAATGCCTATTACGGTCGAAGCGGGATCTTCATTGCTTTAAATAATTCAATCTTGAATTACTAATTTACACTATAGGGTAAAATCAGGGATTAAGGCTACTAATATGGAATAGTGGCTTATTTTTTAAACAAAGCATTGCAATTGTTACCAAGCATGTCGTAACAAGCAATGAACTCGGTCCGACCAACCATTTTGCTACAATTAACATTTATTCATTTTCGTTACATCAGGAGATCTGGCAGCTTTTTCTAAAAAGTGTTTTCACAAACTGAAGGTAAATTTTTTTAATGCTTATATTGCACAGACGCTTTTAATAATGTTGCATGAATAATATTATGCAGATTAATTGCTATTTCAAACTTGTTTATTGCTATGGAAAGATTTTATTTGTCATATGACGACATGCAGGTAATGTGGAATACATCGATAAACATTATCATTAAAATAAATATTAATGTTTGAAAATATAACTTTTTTATTCTTCTTCTTGTGAATAATGTTTATTTTAGATGCTAATATTTATTGTACGTCATAATTTAATGATTCAAGATTTAATTTTATTCTTTATTGTCCATGCGTAATAACGTTCGTAATGATGCTATTATATTTTCTGTGTTATTGTACAATAAAAATTGAACAGTTTTCTATTTTTCTTAATCAGTATATATAAATAAACAAATTTGGACTTTATTTGTTGTGTTATTTATTACTATAGTCAAAATTTCATCGGTATCTCATTTTTTAGATCCCCCCCATTTTCTCACTTTTGACTTTTTTGTTAATATTGACGTTGGACTTAAATTTTGGCGAATTTCATTTATTGGATATTGTAGCTAACATATTCCTCGAGAGTTTTGTGTAAATTTAAAGTCTTTATATGCATTTATATCGGAGCAATGTTAATTTAAATAAAGCTATTCCATAATCCCTGCTTTTACCCTATATGTACTTGCATATATGTATACCATATTGTAGTCTTTTCAAACTGCGCGCCGAATTGTTTTTCCGGATTATAAACGCAATTAAAACTACTCTAGTAATCGCGAATTAAATTGACAAGCAATTTAATAATTTGATGCTACCATCAAGCATCATACTATAAAGATGTTAATATTTTGAAACTGTTAATAAACTTTATTTTAATTTTTAACGTCAATAAACAGTCAAATTTTTGTAACAAAAAAATCATCATTTTAATTTTTATGACGTCAAAATAAAGTCATTTTGATTTTCTCTTGACGTGTTCCTTGGGTGTCGGGTTTTCCATAAATCACCCATTAGAGTGGCATTAGACATTATTGGAATGCTAATTACAAAGGAATTTCCTGTGATAATATTAAAACAGAGTATAAAATTAAATTTTTAAAAAATTAATAAATCTAAAGGACAGCTATCTTTGAAATAAAAAACTGTCCTTTACAATAAAGGACGTATATTTATTTACAACAAAGGACAGTCACCGTAGTAATGACATTTACGTGATATTATTAATGAGACGTATCCCTCTTAATTTCCAACTTTTTTCCTTATCCTCTTATTTTTCTTTTGCCTCCTTAATTTTATTCATATTTTAAAGTAATGCCATATCATTCTGGTCTATATTTAGCGTCGTGCACGGAAACTTTTATGCACAAAGTGCTTTAATGTATATACGTATAACATGCGACTTGCGAGCAATTCGGGGTGATTCATGTATTTCAAATTATTATCCGAGTCTGTCGTAAACCGGGTCTGATCGATCGCTCACACGACAGGAGAGGTGACGGCACAAAATATTTGACTTCGGTTATAACCGGCCTCCTTCCTTCAAGCGCAGCGCCGCCGCCCATTAAATGCATTTCAACTGCAGCACGTGCAACACGACGTAACATTTTCAATCTGAATATAAGCGCGTATTCTCTCCCAGAATCTCTTACAGAGATTAAAATCGATCCGGCGATATGGACGCCCTTATTGCACCGTCGCGATTCGCGTGAACCTACATTGTCTGATTAAAAAAATTGCCTGTCCTTCTCTCTCATGAGAACGTCACATATATGAAACTCCTCATACCGTTTTTATTCGATTTAATCGAGCGAAAGAAATTCTACGGGATAAAGGATAATGGCAAAAAACTCCAAATGTGAGGAAGACGAAAACAATGTCGCGCCCGAAACTTGGCACCCTTTATATGAATAAACGGCGCGTAATAAATTCCCAAGGAACACAAAATCCAACAAAAAATCGAAATGACTTTATTTTAATTCTTAACATGTTAATGAATTAAGTTTTATTTTTTAATTTTTAAATTTTTTAGAAAAAATCAACAATTTTGAGTTTCAATATTTTTATCAAAGCATATTTTTTGAATAAATGTGATGATAGATTCATTATTGTTCATAATTTTCTATCTACCTACCGACGAAGAATACAGGAAAAAATCAATAGCTTCTTTGTTACTGCAATGTATTAAAATTTTCTATCTTGTTTTCCCCAAATCAATACTAATTTTATTTTAAGTACAACGATATGAGTGTATTAATTACAAAGAACACATCTAACATGAAGAGTTGCATTATACAAAGGTACAAGTTTGAAGACACGATGGAAAACGTAGCTTGTTTAACATTATATTTTTCCAAAAAAACATCTAACAAGTTGTGACATACACGTTAATTTTTTAATCCCTTTGAGAAATTGCGGCGAAACGCAAGCGGCGTGGCGCCAGCGAAATTCCTGCAGCAAAAGCTGCAAAAGCTGCAAAAGCTGCGGAGAGAGGCAAGAAAGCTCGAAGCATCGACCGCATTTCCGCAAGCATTTGATGCTTGAAAACAGGCGCCGCGGCGTCTAGACGCCCCGCCGTCCGCGATCGACGACGGGGTCGTTTCCCGTCTCACCCGCGATATATCCTACATTCGCGGCAAGAAACAAACTCTCCCCTGCGAATATCGAATATTCGTCGGACCAGAAAAAATAACAAGCGACCGAATTCGGTGAGACACGTCGGAAGTATGAAAAGTTCACGCGTAATCGATCCACATACATTGCTGGCGCAAACAATAGGTTTCTTCGCGTGAGACTCTGTCTGACCTCCTTGCGAATTTGTGAGAGTTTATTTTACGGTCTCCGCGTACAACGTAATGACGCAAATAATTTACAAGAATGATATGTGACAATTAGCGGAGACGTTTTCATTCTTGTAACTGACATGTGGGAAAGGAAGTAGCTATAAAGAGAGATGCGAGCATCAATGATGGATCGAGATATCTTAAAACCCAGGAGACGACACAATTCGGAATAAAGCAATCTAACCTTTACAGAAACCTACAACAATTTATTACTGACAGACAGTAATTACTTATTTATTTGGAGTATTAAAAGTACTAAACAATTAGAATAATAATGCTTTTAATACTTAAAATAAGTATAATTAATTACTATCTTTCAGTATTGGCCAGTACTTGATTTATCTGTAAAAGACTGGAAAGGCTTAAAAGGCTTTTATAGCGATTCAGGTTGTATATTGATTTTAATCTAAGTGTAAAAGTGAAATACAAATGTTTTGAATGATAAAATACATATTTTATCTAACACTACAATAAAGTGTATTGAAGTTTTCATGCTTTAACTTGTTTCTATATTTATATTAACCCTCGAACTTCACACTTATTTTCGGTACCTTTGGACGCTACACATGGGTCATTCGTGTGTCCGACTCGATTTTAAAGTTCTTAAAGTGCTCGAAAAATTATGTAAAAATTCACACATATTCTTTAAGGTCTCTACTAAATTATTTTACTATGCAAACATTGGAAAAAATGTTTAGAAAAATTATGAAAATTACTTTCTGCACCAGAAAAAGAAAATAATTCAGTTTTCATATAAAAATTGTAATTTTGATTTTTGAAGAAAAAAGCAGTTTTTTATTTTATTAAAGTACAAAAATATTTATTTTTAATGCATGGACACGAAAGACCCATATGTGACGTTCGAGGGTTACATATATTTTTAGATCAATCTGTGTACGACGGCTTTAATGTATATCTAGTATACGTCCAACCGAATTCATTATTAGATGTGTATAAAATCGTTCTCTGAAAGATCTTTTAAGCTTTTCTATTCCCTTACAGATAAATCTAGTACTAACCAATACTGAAAATAGTGAGTACTCAGTAATTAATTAGTTGCCGAGTACATTTAATCAAATTCCTTTATGCGAGAACAATTTAGGAGCATTAAATCGAATATGTCCATGCACGCATTTCGACAGACACAGATTCGAGAAATCTGCGGAGCGTACGTAATACCAATATACGTATAAAAACAGACGGAATATGGTTCATCCATTTAACACAGAAACGCAAATCAAATCGACAGAGGAATTACAGGCAATTCACTTTATTCGAGGAAGTCAAACTGTACGATGATACATTCACCGACACGACACGATTGAGACTGATAGCGTGCCAAAACGTTGATAAGGTAAGCAAATACCACAAGCTCAATTGTTTATCATGACACATAGCAATCTGCATACAAATCATTTCCGCAAATAAAGTAAATTATCCATAATCAGTCTGTGAATTTGTGGATCTATATTAATTCGACACTTTCTGTCGGTTTCTATAAATGTTATGTTTCTACAGATTTCCCGAGCTTTATTCTTTTAAATTATTTCGTATCTTTCTATTCAGAATATTTCAAAACCATTGACGGTGGATTATTTAACATTTTTTGCAATTATGATCCTTTAATTGTATATATGATTCTGTATTATAATATTTAAAATTTTAAGCGTGTACCTCATAAATTAAGCCGCTACTGACTAACATCTAACAATAATCTTGCGAAATCAGGTTTTCACTCGTTTCTTCCCGTCCTCGATATGGCAAGAACCAGGATGCAGACTCTCTCTCTCTCTCTCTCTTGCTCTCACCGCGAGATGCGCATTTAATATGGGAGAGTAATCCACGCTTTTTATACATTGTTGAAAGTGGGCCACAAGGTTATAGTACGATCGCCTGAGTACCTGACTATCGTAACTAGGCTGAGTACAGAACGCACAGATTAATTAGTAACTCCGTGGTCATACGTAATGGTTTAGGAACTTAAACCAATATATCGAGAGTTTCAACTAAAACAGGTCGAATGCTCCATATGCTCGTTAATACGATAATTTTATTACATTTTTCCCAAGTTGCTTACCCATAAAAATAGAGTAAACAACAATTTATCTCAAACAAATTTTAAATTGTATCCATTTTATATTTCAACATTGAAAATTTATTATATTTCAAAATATATGTTTGTACAGTTACCCTTTTTTCACTTAATTTCTTTTGAATTATATTTCAAGTCCGAATATTATTTCTAAAAACTCATAATTACTTTAGAATACTTGTAAAAAATAGAGATCGTTGTAAAATATGCTTCTCTCTGATTTAAGGCGTGTCATCGCATTTACTTACGAATTAAAAAATCTTATTCTTGCGGCGAACTCATTCTCTTTCTTTTTCTTTCTACTGAATCGCTTAAGTACTACAGGTACTTAACGCAAATATAAAATATCGTTTATAAATTTAGAAAATATTTTTCAGACATTTTTTTAATTTTAATTTTTTAAACTGCATCGACAAAACAGTCAATTTTATATAGTCATAAATTGCAAAATCTAATTGAGTACAGCGTGACATATATCTGTTTCAAAAACATTTGGTTACATTTTAAGTAACACTCGCTCTGTACTTAATTAAATCTTTCTTTTAGTTATACTTACAGTTAGTTAAATCTTTCTCAATATTTCGCGTGTAACGCGCACAGTTAACAAAGATCCAAACGGCGCGTTTAAAAAATATTTTTACAAACTTCTTCGTAACATTTCTTAGATGTTTGCGCTGCCTGAGTAATAACACTATTTCATACGCGCGTCTCCAGCAGCATTTTCTGAAAAATAAATTAGCAGCGAGTATTATATGCTATGCATAACGCGTAGCGCACGTTATGGCATTAATCCTGCGTGGAAGAAGCCACTTACTCGCAACAAGGCGTGAAATATATCTTCAGGACGCCAGGCTGCAATTTCGCCGGTTAGGGAGAGAGAGAGAGAGAGAGAGAGGTGGGGGAGGAGGGAGGAAGGGATGCGCGACGCCTATAACAACACGAAAACCGCTTTCTCGTGCCGATGCAAGCGCAGATTCACCCTTGTATCCGCTGAATTACAGCGAGCACAGAATAATGAAGTTCACGTAATACTGTAACGAGCGTGCGACGGGAATAACCGACGGGCGTGTAACGACG
This sequence comes from Trachymyrmex cornetzi, assembly GCF_001594075.2. NCBI lineage: Eukaryota > Metazoa > Arthropoda > Insecta > Hymenoptera > Formicidae > Trachymyrmex > Trachymyrmex cornetzi. The sequence continues at coordinate 54,127 of NW_017295694.1, read as the reverse complement.
GAATCACGTAATCGGCCAATTATACGAACGATCTGGACTTGATTACGGCGAAGGTACTGCGGGTGGTTGCGCAACATCTGCCATGACTGCACAATGTGTCGTTCCGACTGATTGATTAAAACCGTAAGATAATTAGTAATTAGCTATATCGTGTCTGCCGACGCGACGCACCGCTCGGCGCCAAGCGCCAAGCGTCGCTCGGTCGGCCAGGCCCACTTTCCATAACGAACATGCCAAGAGTTGAAATGTCAGAGGGTGAGGCACGTGCTCACGTCGATAACCCTAATAAAGTCATTACCGCACACTGCCGTCTTCCGTGGATGAAGCTCCGCGATAAAGGGCATGGACCGAAGTTAAGCGAAGGCAAGCGTGAATACAGCGAGATAAAATCTCGACGTGACATCACCAGTAAACAGAATTGATCGACTTTATGACTTGCTATTAAGTTTCGCATTGACAAGACGTACTTTTTATCAAATAATTATTCTGATCGACGTCGAGTCTCATTTATACGCGTAAATATCGCTCCCTTACTTTAAAAGTGTACACAACTAAAATTATCTAATTTTCGAGTTATTATCATAAATGAATCAAGTAAATATTATCCTATCGATTATCAAGAATGAACCAACGTCGTAAAAAAGTATCGTAAAATCATAGCTATTAAAAAGAAATGGTTTCTTAAAGGTAAATTTCATACTAAATCTATTGTATAAAATGGTGATAATCTGTGAAAGTGATACAACTTAATAAATTAATTTCTCAGAAAGTCAATAGAACATGTAGGATAATGCAAAATTCGCTAAATTAGCGCATTTAATAAAGCTTTGCAGGTATTAAAAACTTATTTGACAGTTTTTATTTTTTAAAACACTCGTGCATTTCAAATATTATCACTAACTTTTATAAATATAAATTTTATTAAATGTTCAAATACTGAAAATTCGAGTGCTACATCAACGATCAAATAGCAGATTTTTACTCGCAAAATTTGACATTTGTCTGAAATTCAATATTATAAAATTGCAATTATATTTTTCAGAATTTTTTATTATAAAATTCGTGATTTAAAGTTATCATTAATTCATTATTGATTAGAATGTGAAACGGAAAATTATATAAATTCATAAAATTATTCGTAAATTTCACACTGCATTTCATTAAATATCCAATCTTACATCCTTTTTTTAAAGTATTTGCAACAATCAAATGTTTGATTTAAAAATAGTGAATTTTAATTGTATTATTCTTATTTCTGACGCCTTCATGTAATCTGGCATTAGTAAAAAGATCTCAAATGTAATAAGCAATTTCTCTGTAATATATTTTATAATTATGTATCGTATATATTCTATTTGTTATATAAAATCATTGTAAATTATAAATTATAATAAATAAATTGTAATATTATGTTGTATATATTTTGTTTTACGTCTATGTTGTTATACATTGCAAATTATTTGACAAGAAAAAATAATAAATAGAAAAATGCACATATATTAGAGCCCGAATTATCCGACACCGATTATTGAACTTCCGGGTTATTCGTCATTGAAATTCTATATAGCAATATCAAGTAATTTGGGAATTAAATAATAAGATGTCGGATAATCCGGGTTCTACTGTGTTAAAAAAAAAAGAAGACCGCCGATTGAAGTCAGCGGAGGTGACAGAAGACCTTTATAGGTTAGTTTGTTTTTATTGGATAAAATTTTAGTTGAAACTTGAAATAAAAGCTAACGTTTAATCTATAAATAAGAAAATGCGAAGTCAAATTTAGCCAAAATGTATTTAATTTCAATGATATTCGGTAAAAACGGAACAATCTTAGATAAGAAAAGTAATATATATTTCTAATTTTTATTTCCCAAGCCAGATAAAATAAAATTATATTAGATATCAGACGAGTGAAATTGCGCCATTTTATTTATGACCTATCATAAAGAAAAAAAGTATCCTTTAATATGTCAAAAAAGATAAATTTAATTTTCTATTTCAATGTTGACAAGTTCAATTTCCGTCAAAATACTCCCTCCGCTCCGACGCAATGTTATCTTTGCCAATGTAATCTCACCTCTACTTTATGATGCATCTGATCTCCTCGTTCTCCCAGCAATGAAAGGGATCTCCGGAGAATATTCCAAGCGCCAAACCCATCGAATATGATGCTCCGGTGGAAGAACCCTGTAACAAATTGAAAACAAGGATATCAGTATCACCTTTCATGGAGGTGTATGTTAATATAAACCGCTTTTACCTCTAGTTGCACGATATCTCTTTTTAAACTAGCGCAATTTATTCATCGAAATAAATATATGAAATTTGCTATCTACGATATTTATCCGGAAATAACTGCTTGCAGTACAGAAGAAAAATAGACATAAAAATTGTATGTGTATCGTGTGTTTTAAAATTAAACGTTTGGGGACTGCGTGTTTATTTTTACGTGTAAAACAAACTCTACTTCAATAATAAAAATAATTTTACAGGAGCGAATTGAGAATAATAAAAACAATTTTACAGGAGCAAATTGAGGAGAAATATACGATGGAAAATATTAACGCGCACCTATCTTCAATTTCATTATTAATTATTATTTATTGCGAATTATGTTACACAGGATACATACGCAGACATACAAATTGAAAAAGCAAATAACATATATCGTAGAAAAAGTCGTCGACAAACTAGCTCTCGAAATAAAGATAATTAAATTTTTATTTCGTTTCCATGGATTGTATAAAAATGTCACGATACTCAAAAGTTGCACATCCATTTATGTAATCTATTTACGTTATGTCAACAGTACTTTTGAATAACGAATCTATACACGTATAAATTCTGAATTGATTGTATTTTACCATCGTTAACGCAGTTTATTTCAAGAGAGAGCTTATATAACAAAGTTCTCTCTCATACTAAATCGATATGAATGATCAAAAGCAAACTCCAAGCTGCTATTTGTTTTTATTTTTCCATTGTTGCGAGGTATATGTTTCACGTAGATATCAATTGCGCATTCCAAAACTTGAAAACACCTCGTGAAATGACATTTGGAAAATTGCATCGGGGAACGCGAAATAACTCTTGGAACAAACTCCTCGAAATACACACCACTATATAATACACAGAATATCTTTTCATCATAAACAGAGTACATTACAAACAATACTTACAAACAATAGTTAAGCACTCGCAATTTGTATTAATCGCTCCATAAAGTTATTTGATTGAAATTATCGCGAGATAATTTAGAAAGCCGTTGAAATATCGCCACATGCGGTAATTTGACTAATAGCTGTTGTACAAATCTCATTAAAATCAGAATGACGTACTGCTTTAATCATCGTGCCGGCGTTACGTTTGCACAGAAGATGTGGAGTGTGTATAGGTACGTGCTTTGTAACGTATGGTGGACGGTAATCATCAAGAATCCTGTTTAGCCATATGTCGTCCACCAATTTGCGTCACGGCAATTGGCCGCGAAATTTAATCGTGTTATCGAGAGAGATTTTCCCCATTGACAGTTGTGTTGCGTGACAGTTCTCCAATTAAATATCCTGACTGGCAGTAGCGAATTTGTCCAACGGTTGTGGTTTATGCAAATGTAATTTCGGTCGAAAATATTGGAATTTGTTGAAATCGCGCTGTGTAACGCCGTGTAAATACTCCAAATTCTCTAAAAGCTTCCAGCAATATTCCATTTAAAACGACACGAAAGAAATATTCAATTTAAATACTCTATTTTTTTATGTGCTTTAATCAAAATAAAATTTTATATGATTTTCTGAATATATGTATTTTTTTATCCCATTTATAAGAATTCTCAAGTAAAATTAGAACCTGAAGACAGTATATTGTCTGTGTAATCTTTTAGATGACCTTCAAATAACAAAAGATCGACGTTGAATAACGAGGATGAAAATAGCATTTTAATCCTTAAATATCATATGATGCAAATTAATATTTATATCATAATGCTATATGTATAGCGGCATAATAATATGCTATTATATGCATGTGACATCAAGAATATTTTATATTTTAGAATTTTAAAAATAAAAAGAGATTTTGGAGCAAGATTACCTATATTTTATTAGAGATATATTAAGGATGGTCAATGTGAGCCAACACAAGATGTTTTTTGTGCAAATAACAATCATATATTATAAATCATAACTCAATAATGAATTACGTTTCGACATCATTATTGTGTCCTCTTCAAATGTAGAAATAACGAAATTCTAGATTATACAATAAGCGTCACAATCCAATTTTATTAGAGACTTAACAATATTTACAATATCGGTTAATCCGTTTGTTATCTCACTTATCTCTAATAGATAACTAGTACAACTAGAATGCTATCTCGCATTCACTCGTCGTCACGATGTCCTTAATAATCGTAGGATCGCATTTTCGAAGGTAATCGAAATCACAATATAGTTACACGAAAAAGAAACAGTGCTACGCCACTGGACGGAATATTGATCGAGAGGGTGTAGAGAGACCCTTACACACAGGGAGCGAGTCGCAAACCAACCCTTACATAGGTTCTCTCGCACACTCACATTATGCCTCGGATGGCAACCATTACGTTGGAACGTTAATGTTTTTACATTTTTCGTTAAATCGTCGACCTCACCGGTAACTCATAATACATGTCTAGTTACTGTCTTGCATTGTTTCATGCAAAGTGTTCAGTAAATCGTGATATGTAAGAAGAGGTTTCTTTGTGAGAAAAAGCGAGTAAAAAATAGAGATTAACATTGCTTTCTCGAATGCGGGAAAGCTTCTGAGAGAAAAGATTTTGCACGTGAAAGTCGTGTGTGAGTGTCCGTTCATTTAACTACAATTTGACTACAATTTGACATCTGGAAATTGCATCTATTGTCTAGTAATATTGACGATGATGTATCTGTTGTGATTCCAGTCATCAATATCATTAATTTTCACTCTCGAAATGGCAAAGTATTATTGGGAATATATGTTAAAGTGGCATTAAGAGCTGATGGTAATGTACAATTTATAATAAAGATGACATCATTCTTCTCGTAAAGTAATAACAAGTTTTTGATATCACAACTTGCGCTTATCTAATCGCGCTGTATTTTCATTAGAGAATTGAATTTCATTGTTTGTTGTATTTGGTTTTAAGAATTGAGAGTCCGTATAATTGTTACATTTTAATTTCGAAATAAGTAATCAATTAATTAATCATTATCTGTCAATATGAAATGTCTGTAAGGGGGTCAATTAATAATATTGTCTAAACGAGAGTTTCGAATCGTCCGTTGTAATTTCTATGTTCACTATAACATTCCCAACTTCCTTGTGTATAAATCAAGCTTGACCAAGTTGAGATGCTAACTGACCGTTGAAACGGATTTGAAACGAAGTGAATTGATATATGTTTGCCGGCCGAAATTTATCAGTCTCAACCTTCCAAATCCCTTTCGTCCGGTAACGCCCGATCGGTTTTGCTTTTGAGAATCAAAGTTACAATGCGCCGGTGTGTACCACCGCCAGGGTCCTCTCTCTTTCGACGCGAGACAAAGGGACGCAGAGAGAATGAAAACCGCCACCTTGATGCTCGTGGTGAACCACGATAATTGGATCAGCCCACCCCTATGAGTCGCGACTGAAATTAAGTAACCTCCGGCGCGTATTCCTGCGTCGAGCTGATGATTTCGTCGGGGACAACCTGAAAAGCTCGCCCGACAGCGCGAAATAATATTAGTACGCGAAAATAAAGCAGTCGGAGATATAGAGGGAATACAACAAACGCATTTTGTCCGCATACGAAATCGCTGATAATAAAGCATACAGCAAATAATTGCTTAAATTTAAAAAAATATCGTTTTCTTTGTTAAATAATGTCGCGTATGTACATAAAGTACCTTCATCACGAGAATAATAATAAAATTATACAAAAGTCATGTCATTCTACTTTATACAATTGTTTCAAATAAAACAGTTGCATAAAGTAATTGCATTTTGCGGTATGCTTTGTATGAATCGCAAGAATGTGACCTGAACCGCCGAGAGATAAAGCCAAAATGCAATTCTCTATTATAATTTTCTTCTATTCCCACTTAAATAAAAGAAAAGGATTATGGTCGACCCCGTTTACCGAATCACTCAGTATAAATCAACCCTGTCGTATAAACCAGAGCGCGAAAATATTTTTTCCCAGTAGTATAAATATTACATCTCGTTAGGTTGATATTACGTGCAAGCTCGCCTAAGAAAGGACTTAAGCCGTCAGAAAGGCAAGGCCGTAAAGAAAGCAAGCGGAAAAAGCTTTTTCAGTACGACGAGAACGCTTTGTACGACCGTGGTTTGCGGCACGACAAAGCCACCCGAGTCGTTGGAAAAGGCAATTTGTACAGAGTGCTTAAGTTACACATATTAGTCGCAACGCCGTACTTTCGCAGTAACGATCAATTATTTCTTGAAAAAATATTGAGATGTCCCAAATCGAGTCATCCCTTATCTATGAATGCTTTGACCAATTCTTTGAAATCAAATTCTTTGGACTCTTTTTTGATAAAGACCCATTGATTCTTGCAAACGATCGAAAGATTCTTCAACCAAGAAATTTCAGGAATGCACATAAATATAAGATAAAACTTTGTGTATTCTTCATTTTTAACGTTAAAATATTCATATATTACATGATAAGAACTTTTGGTTTTCTCTCTTTTGCGATTGTCTTGAATCATACATAAAATAAATAAGCAGTTCGAGAGAGAAACAGCCCAGATAGCACAGAGAGTTCAAAAAGAATCCAAAAAGAATTCAGTTGTGTCATCAATTTAGAATTTATTTTCAGACACAAAAAGAATTCTTTTTCTAAACAATTCTGAAAAGAATTCTTTTTGCATCTGAAAATGAACTCAGAATTGATGACATGCGACTGAATTTTTTTTGTGCTGTCTGGAAGGTCTATATTTTCCTACTAGAAATAAAATATCTCAAAAAACTTAAAAGTGTACATTAACTAAGTAGATTTTACTTTGAATTTTTAATTCGAGGATTAGTTGCAGCGATATTTAACGCAGAAAGTTTACAGTATTTGCGGAATAATGATGATAGAGGATATATTATTATATATCGTAACGGTAAAATAAAAAGCTTATATCTTTTCTTCGCAGAAGTACATTGGAACAAAATCCTCTGATGCCCGGTAACAACAAAATACCCGAGGTTATTACTCGGTTGCGCGAATAGACAGATCCCCGGGGGTGAAAAGTAGTTTCAAAGCGTCTAGTCTAACAATGGAGTTCATGAAAGGAGAGGGGAGAAAAACGACGGGAATGAAAAGCATCCCGGAAAATAAAGGGTAGATATGGTGGAAAGAACACGCGAAAGGCCCGGGAAATTCAATGCCAAGGTTGGCATATGTACGAAGTTAAATCGATATTCAATACTCCACGAACGATAGGGACATTCGTACAGAGAGTTTAATCGTATTTTATAAATGATATATTCGATTTCACGGCTGGCATCTCGGAGATTAAAATCAACTCGCGATCGTAAATTTGCTTCGTTAAAAGCTTTTTTCTTCGTTATTTTTTAAAGTCGTGAAAAGATTATTTAAAATCCGCACTCTTATTAACCTTTCGAAGTTAGAAACAATGTAAATGATTTGATAAAGTTTTATAGTAAATGATTAAAAAAGAACAATTCGAAATTCATTTTTACATTTTATAAAAATATAGATATTAAAATTTTAGAAGAATAACATGTTGCTATTACTGAGCGAATTTAACTTAATACTCTCTCCAATAAAGATGTAACATCCTTTGAATTAATTCTACGTAGAAAAATAAAAACATTCGGAGATTTAGAGACTCTTTTTCTGACATTAGTTTATATAAATCTTTTTTTTGAAATTTTTAAGATATATTATGGATATAAAAATATAGATAATTGTAAAATAAATCGCTTATTTAATATACCCTTTCAAGTTCTTTAAGAATCTTTGCTTCTATTAAATAAAGAAATATAATAAATCTATTTCTCTCTTGAATTAGCAATTGTGAGAGAACAATAGGTTTTCGTCATATATGATTCTCGTTTTCCATTTCGTTTCGCATAGCAAACATTTCGTTATTTCGTCGGACATGTATTTCCGGATTATACATCCTATACAAGTGTATATTGCGCTGCTCGCGAGTATTTTGTGGCTTCGATTGATCTATCAGATTGGACGAAAGAAATCAATCGTGTGCATTGTTTCGTGAATGATAGGCTCTATTTGATACCGTGAATGAGAACGTAAACTCTCTGCTACGAGCATCGTGTTTTCCTGTTCTCGCAAATTTAACAGATATTCGGTGAAGCGAAGCCTTGAATTAAACTATCAATTAATTAAACGTTTAACAACTTAATCGAATGGAAAAATATTTAATGACTCATTTAATTTAATGGTTAATCATCAATGGACTTGTTTATGTTAATACCAAAATGATCACGCGTTTTACTATATAGTAAACATTATAAATATCATTATATACTCATGATATAATTAGCTATAAACATTAATGATAAAATTTTCTCATTTGTTTTTAATTTAAAAATTTATATTTATTGAAATCACATAAATAAATAAATATATATATATATATAATACATGCATCAATATATTAGATAAAAACATTTCTTAAAATATTTCGGTTTTAAACATTACAGAACAATATGTATATTATTTCATCTTAAACAAATATTTGCTACAATTTCACGCTTAGGCTTAAAATAATATTTTTAAAAGACTCTTTCTCATATTTCTCCGTTAAAAATATCCTAAGTTTCTCTGCTTTTTATTTTCTCTCTTTTTTACAATCTGAATATTTTTTGGCATAAGTGAAATTTCTCACATTTTTTCTTTATTTCTGCTCAAATTTCAATTTTTATTAAATATATAGAAAGATTTTTACATTTAAATTAAAAACTATGTGGTAATTTATATATAATAGAAAAAGTAATGTTAAAAAGTAATCCTGAATTTTTTCATATTTTTTTGAAAGCCTAGAATAGTATAAAAAACAGATTGTAGACAAAAAAAGTAAAAATATCATTGCAGACAGAGGATTAATTGCCTATTTTTTTAAATCAAATAATACCTTTTAAAAAGATTGGTTATACACGTTGCATGTTCGCGATTATGAACAGGAAACACGAAAGATCGTTGCTTTTCGATTCCAAAAGTAACGATCAAATACGGATTTTCCGCCGGAGGCATGAGCACGTTCTTAAATCCTGCCTAAAGCGAGCTATTTGGCGTATATACAGTGTACTCCTCATGCAAAATGTAGCCGAGGTTCAAGACAACAGCGGACAGAACGGAATGGTACGCGCCCGAACTTTCCCGATAGTGGGATAGAATTCGCAGATTGCATGCTAAAACTTTCAAGCGAGACGAAACGAGGAGCGTGTTTTGGAGAAAGAAAAAAATAATCAGGTATGAGGATACATTAATAAAATCGTATTCATGCCGATCGCGTCTACTGTATATAGAACGATACTCTTTTATCGGTGGTACAAACGGAGAGAACAAGGTCCTAGATGAAAAAAACATAGATAAAACAAAATCTCTCACAAAGCTTCGTTTTCGAAGCCGGAAAATTAATATGCTATATACTTAGAAAGATTGAATAATTTTTAATTGCTTAGAAAGCTTAAATAATTCTTAATTACTTAAGAATTTTTACAATTGTACTTATCGTAGGCATATCCAGGAAGGAAGGGGGGAAAGAGTTGAAGGTTAATCACTTTTATGATTAAAAGTTATGATTGACAAAACCACAAAACCTTATTTTTCCCATTTAAAATCAGGAATAAGAAAGAGACATCTAAGCTCTAAAATATCCAAAACAAGCAATTCATTTATATAATGATAAAATTTATAAATTCTCCTAGGAAAAAGATCCTGGATACGTCTAAAAAATGTAGTACTAATCACATTTTTTGTTCATATTTCGATACATAATAGTAATATAATTAAAATTTAACAACACGACGAAATTTATATGTAGTCAATAAATGAGAATTAATTAGTCGATAAATTTTTACGGTCTAAAAAAAAAATCCAGTTTCAGAAATAAGAGATTAAACCGCGATAGTCCGTCTGCCGGAACTGCGACCTTCTTCCTGCAGCATTCAATGCGAAATACACCCTCTTCCCTCCCTCCCTCTCTTGTAGTCGACTGTACTTTTGCTAGCAAGGGAAAAGGCACGTTAGCACGTGACTGGAATTCGTTTTACAAAACTCTCCGCAACCACGCATATAGAGTTGCCGTTTTAGACGGTCGCATTACACGACATAAAGTGGAATCCATTTCTCTGAGATAAACTACGAAAAGTGTTGTGAGAGATACAAGAAGAATAAATAGGTACAATAAACTGCGATCATTCAAATAAAAAAATAATATTAAATAGTAATCATTGGTCATGAAATATGCGTCAAGATACAAGAAAATTAGGACATTATTTAAATAAAATATATGTTTATTATTGTTGCTTACTGTGGCACATTATATGTTTACCAGAAAAAAAAAAACAGAATATTCAGCTAAATCTTAGAAATGTTCTATAAAAAAAAAAAAAAAAATATCTTTATCAATGCAAAAACAATATTCTTTTCTTTACTTCCAATAAATAATATAAATATCACAAGATTAATGACAGTACGATATAATTACTTACTTCCGTCGACAGATATGGTGATATTTATAAAATAGATGTTGCTTTATAAGTTTTTTGTTTTAGTTTCAAAATTAAGTTGAATTAAATTGTAATATAAACATAAATGGTATTATAAACATAAACATAATATAAATATAATTTTAAAAATATCCCTAAACACTAACGCTAGTTTTTAATTGTAATACGTAACACCAAAAAGAGAAATCAATGTGATTACATATAGCGTTAATTCATTAGTTCAAGACCAATCCTTTGACGTGCCAGTTCGATATCAACTACCTTCACTTCCACACGTTGGCCTATATGGAGATCCTTCTTAATACGTCTGACGTGTATAAGACCCTCCTTACCAACGCCTACGTCTACAAATGCTCCAAAATGCGTGATATTCCGCACGACACCGCTTAATATGGTTCCGACGATCAAATCTTCAATACATCGCACGCTGTTGCGAAACAGCGGCTGATTCAATTTCGATCGTATATCCTCGTCTTTCTGCATGGTCAGAGCTTTAACTATCGTCCCCATTGTAGTCTCGTCGGTGCCGAACTGCGCGGCTAGATTTCCACATCCAATTCTCGCGTGAAAATTTATCTTTCCAATAAATGCCGAAGTACCGATATCGTCCAATTTGCATTGGCAGTGTTTTACGAATTTATTCGCTATCGCGTACGATTCCGGATGAATCCAAGTTTGATCTAAGGGATTAAAATTCTCCGATTTCATCCTCCGTTGTGATGAAGTTTCGCTAGTCGTTGCTGTCTCTGGCAGAATTCTTATGAACCCTGCGCACTGTTCGAACGTTTTGCTACCAATACTCTTTACTTTCAATAATTGCTCTCTATTTCTAAACGGTCCATTTTTTGATCGCCATTCTATGATGCTTTTAGATCTAGAAACCGTAAGGCCGGCTACTTGTTGTAAAAGATAATGAGAAGCTGTATTGATATCCACTCCTACAAAACTCACAACTTCTGTGACAACCTGTAACAATTGATACAAAAATCTACTACAAAAATCTTCCATAAAAAAAACTATTACGTTATTATTCAAGTGTTTGATTTAATTTTTTTTAAATAAAAATAAAATAAAGTTTAATTTATTGCTTTTCTATTTAGGTTTCTAAAATTATCCTCGATGATATACAATTTTCTTATTTTTTAAAAAAAAGATTATCTTTGTCAAAAAAGTTAGCAATAAAAAATTGTGCAATTACTTTTTTTACACATCTATTTCACAGCTCATTATATATTGAAAGTTCTTAAATTATCTATATTCTCTTTATCAGTTAATATTAAACAGTGAATTTATACTAACTTCGGATAGCGACTTCGTCAGTTTCGTTTGAGGTAGGTCATGTTGATACATCCCAACTCCTAAATGCTTCGGCTCTATCTTAACTAATTCCGCCAACGGGTCCTGCAAGCGTCTTGCTATCGAGATAGCCGACACTAGATTCGGATCCAGATCCGGAAACTCGGATTTCGCCTGCGGGCTACAACTATAAATCGAGGCTCCGCATTCATCCACGATGGTGTACATCGCGCTCAGCGAGCCAAACATGTTCGACTCTATTGCTTTAGTCAGAAACAGCTCGGTCTCTCTGCACGCTGTAGCGTTTCCCAGAGCTATTATCGTGCATCTGTACTTGTTCACTAATTTCGCCAACGTGTTAGCCGCGTCTTTAAATGCCGACGAATGGTTGTGAGGATATATCACAGCAGTCTCGAGGAGGTCGCCCTGTTCCGATACAACAGCAAGCTTACATCCGTGACGGTAACCCGGGTCTATGCCGAGAACAATTTTACCTCGCACTGGAGGAATGAGAAGCAGTTGCTTAACATTAGTCGTGAAAACTTCTATGGACGCTTTTTCCGCGTTTTCCTTCAACTCGCTCCTTATACGACGTACCATCTGAGGCTTGATCGATTTTTTGTAAGCATAATCGATACCATCATTGAGTAAAGTCAAGTGGAACATTTTCGCGCTATTTCTTCCCTCTTGTGTATATCGCGATAAGCAATAGTTGTGGAACGCATTCTCGAAAGCGTCGGGGACGACAATCTTCACGCTGATGATCTTTTGGGATTCAGCCCGATTAATAGCAAGTATATGATGGGGCTTAATGGTATTCACTCTCGACTTAAAATTGAAGTACTGTTCATACTTCTGCTCGTTTGCGTTTTTCGAATCTTCTGCTGTTTTACACTGCGTCGTTTGTATGTCTATAACCGAGGTTTTCCGCAAGGAGTTGACTTTGTCAAAAATGTTCTTATCTTTACTGATGGCGTCCGCTATTATATGCACGATACCATTTCGGACTTCTTGTTCGTTTCGCAAACCTTCCTTTTGTTCGTCTATTAAAGACGTCAACGGTGGTATATCCCGTCCCTGTAAAACTGCATCGCTAATATTTCCTAGGCCCAGTCCTCGTGCTTTATCTGCCAGAAGTCGTCTCGATGTCGAAGGTTTATATAAAGAATAAATATCTTCGAGATCGGCAAGGGACTTTGTAGATGTGATAACAGAGTGAAGCTCGGGCGACCATTTTCCCAATTTATCAATATTCTTAATAATAGTTGCAGCACGTTGTTTAATAATCTTTGCCTGCTCAAAACTCTCTAGAAGTTCCCTCAACTTATCCGCATCCATAGATCCAGTCATGTTCTTTCTATATCTTGCGATAAAAGGTATAGTGTTGTCTTCCTTGAAAAGTTTCACTAAATTCTTTGCGATACATCTAGTTACATTGTTGACTTCGCTTATGTAATCAATATCGGTCCATTCCGTGCATTGCGACAAGCTAAAATTGAATTTTTCATTGAGTTTCACATCTTCATTTATATGAATTCTGGCTGAATTTTTCTGAATTTCTTGAGACACTCCTGCATCTGTAGAATCAGTGTACGAGTCTTCCAGCTTCGGTCTCTTGTTGCTAGAAGTTTCCAAGTTTCCCTCTTGATGTTTTCTTTTAATAGATTTAACATCTTTGCTCTGTGTACTTCTCTTCACTCCTTTCTTAGTTGGCTGTCTCTTACCTATAATTTTCTTTTTCCTTTTATTTTGATCCATTACGTAATCCTCATCTTCAGATTTTTTAAATGTTTTATAATCATTATCATCAGAATCTGACAGTTCAATTACTGGTTCATTATAATTACTTTGTAAATTTCTTTTCATGTTTTTCGGCGTTTTCTTATCTGTTAAATTAATAAAACAGTTTCCTCACAAAACCACATACAAATAAGGCAGATACAACTATCTTGTTTACGCTTTTTATAATTGCAACACTATACTTTGTGATAAATGTATGGCTGTATTTCAATTGTGCTTTTAAGATTTCTAATGAGCATAAATATATGAATACATCCACGATTATTTTAAAGCTTTATTTCTAAAGTCCAAGCTGTAAAGTATTTATTCTGGTATGACTTGGCACAATGTTCTCTAGTAGAATTGGTTTTAGAGAAAGGAATGTCTTCCATGTTACAAAACCATTAGATTAATTCGATAACATTAATTATTATTTAATGTGAACTATTATTATATTACCTAAATAATTTTAACTAGAATTCGACGTAAACTCTCCGCACCAATTTTCAACGTAAACCATGAACAGGTAGAACGGGGTGTAATGACAATTCTAACCTATATTGCAATGTGGAGAAAATTGTAAACACCGACATTAAAGGTTTGTTGCGTCGAACGCGACGTGAACAAACCTTAAAATTTCATTTCTGAGATGCCCTGCCATCTTAACGACATTAGGTGTACTCATTGTCGGACGCAAATCGACGCAAAGTAAGCAAGAAATGAGAAAGTATATAATTATAGACAGCAAAAAGAACATATATGTAATAAAATATAAGTAATACCCCTTCCTCTCTAATTTTCTAATAATTTTTTAAGTTTTTCTATACACAGAACACACATTCCGAGAAGAAAACTCGTCACTTAATTAAGTCCTATTTTCTTTTTTGTATATATGAGCCGTTTATTTTGAAAGTGACCTTAGTCCATTAAAAAAAAAAATGTTGTTTATGACAGCTAACTTCAAGTTGTACACGCTACTACAAAGGTCAACAACAAAACATTGACAAATGGATTTAGTAGGCCACTTTCAAAATAAACGGCTCATATATATCAAAGTTTTTTTGGTGTCTAAAAAAAATAAAAAAAGAATAAATTTTGAATAACAAATTATTCTCCGCTATAATTTAAGTTATACATAAAAATAATCTGTGATTTTATTAATTAAAGCAGAGAACTATTATTAAATTACAAAATGTTAAGACTGCCTACAACACAAAAGTTGCAACAATGCTGCAACATTGCAGCAATATTGCAGCGTTACTGTAGCAATATTACTGCAAATTCTGTGCTGCATGGGAATTAAGCGGGGAGCACAGACTCTTGCATAACGCATAACACATGAGGCATAAGAAATTGAACCAACCAGAATTCTCTATTACATGGAAGGGAAAGAAACGGAGAACTTCAATTGGTACATATTCTTATGCTTTACGTGTTACGCGTTATGCAAGAGTCTGTGCTCCCCGCTTTATAATCAAAGACATAGAGAATGGACTGCGCGATCCGTGTGTCAAAATGGTCGATAGGAATGAGAGAGAGGGACCGTGGCAGACGGCCATTTCTATCTCTTTCCATTCAATATAGTATAATGGCAGAGAGAATGAGAGGGAGATTGGCCATCTCTCACGGTCTCTCTCTCTCATTATTGTCGACCACATTTGATACACTACTTAGATACGGATCGCGCAGTCCATTCTCTATGTCTTTGATTATAATATTACAAAATTGGATTAAATATAAAATTGCTAACATTTTTTCCCTCGAATTCGGCCACTCTCCCCCCCCCCCCCTCTCTCTCTCTCTCTCTCTCTCTCTCTCTCTCTCTCTCTCTCTCTCTGTCTCTCTCGATTACTTGCGCACAATTTCTTTTATAAAAAGCAAAAATTAGAACCGGTCTCACCAACTCCGATTAACCTAATCAGTCGATTAAGGCCTAGTTTCACAACTGACGGTTAACTCTTAACTTAACCAAGGTTCAACTTGTTTCTCATCTCTTTCCAATTCTAGAACTGGAAAGAGATAATGACTAAGTTGAACCTCGATTAAGAGTTAACCGTCAATTGTCAAACTGGGCCTAAGTGTCAACTATGATTGGTCAATTCTGCTGAACAGCAAATGCAATTTGTCAGTTTTAATGTAACAATCAATCGAGTGTAAATCGGAGTTGGTGAGACCGGCCCTTAATGTTGACGCAATCAATTGAACGCTTTTGACGCACCTTTAACGATAATATATCAATGTCGCTTTCACAACACAGGCACAGGAAAGATGCCGACTGTCACATATACAGAGGCGGATCGCCAAATATTGACGTAAAATGAATAAACGCGTACGGTATTCATTATGTCAATAAATTCCGACGGGACACTCGCGACAATGTTTTTCGTATGAAATTTAATTTTGATAATAATAATCGGAAAGAAAAATGCGGAGCATTTCGAACGCGAAACTCCAACGTGACGCGTTCCGTGAGCGATTACCACCGATCGCGATTCAAATTCCGCTTCGAGAATCGCAATATCGAATCGCTCTTAGTATCGCGATTATCGAAACGATCGCGAAATCCAAACTAGAGTTGCGCGAAGGACCAATCGTATCGATTCTCTCTCTCTTTCATGTAGAAATGAATTTAAAACAATAAAGGTGCTCAAAACGATTAAAACTTAAGTAAAAATAAATTGCAGTAATTCGCTATTTTCATTATTATTCCTATGTCCGATTTCTTGTTGTATTATGTTAGGTTAGGTCGGATTAAAGCCCTGCGCACAATGGAGGAAATATTAGGAACAGGAATAGATATTAAGATTTCTACCTATCAGAAACCGTCTATTCCGATGCAACTGGTATCTGATAGGTTAAAATTTTAATATCTATCCCTGTTCCTAATATTTCCTCCATTGTGCGCAGGGCCTAACTTGCCATGTTTAAACGTTAAAACGTGACGTGATTGGAGGTTATGGTTAGATTGAATTACAGTTCAAGATTAGGAATGAGCTAGTCTTCGTATTTAAATTCTTTTGTCGTCTGTCGGCGTTTAATAATCCAATTAATTCAGTCCCACTTTTGCATCGTTCCATCCAATTGGTATAATGATAGAGCGCTACCGGCAGGTGATGAGGCTAGTAAGCGAACAAGTGAAGAGATATGATGGTGTGCTTCACAATGCAAAGGGGGTTGTAGAAAATGCCTCGGAAAAAGCGCAGAGCAAACTCGCCAGTGCGCAGAGCATCGCGACCGAAAAATATAACATCGTTGCGAAAGTAAGCAATTTTATGTAAATATATCAAAGTATTTTTATTTCATGCAACTGTCGACAAAAACATTGATTTCTAATCGACTTCCTGAGATTGACTTTTGTTTTTGTTTAGAGACACACAAGTGTATTGATATAAAACATTGCAAATGTTACACAATGCCTTATGTATTTATATAAAATTATTTCACAATATTTATCAACGAGCTATTTAAAATGATTCAGAATTTTAGATTGAACATACTCAGTATTCCAAATTTTATAAAGCCGTACCAATCACAATAAGACTGATTCAATGTAATTGGTCCATTATTGGTTGGCATTCGGGTCGGCTTGCAGAGTCGGTAGTCTGATACAGGCTTAAAGCAACTTTTATTTCATAATTTCTTTACTGTTCTCCAGAAACAATATCATAAACAAAATTATATTCTAGTTTCAATTTAAAACTTTATATTTTGAGTTTAAGATTATATTTTGATTTTAAAGAATCAGTTTTAAATTTATCCAACAGTCTAAAGATTCTTTGCTAAAAAAAGAAAGGATGTTTTATAGTTGGAGAAATGTAGTATGCAAGACAACTATTACATATAAAATTAATTTTTATGTTGTAGAAACTTAACAACCAGTCCATCATAATACAAGATTTAAATGCTAAGGCATTAGAAACAAACGTACCGTTGCCAGGAAAAATCGTTAAATTGTGGCAATGGTACAACCAGTTAATAGGAATGGATATAGTTGAAAAAACCAGAAGGCAAGTGGTTATCCTTCAGGATAAACTATTCCAATGTCATGACAACAGGAGAATTTTGAATACAGAATTGACAGCACTCACTTATAAACTGCAAGAGATCTATGCGGAATTAGTTCAAACGAAACGAGATGATCCCAAGTACGTGCAATTGACAATAGTAGAACACAAGTCTTTACAGGAACAAAAAAAACTCATTAATCAGCTGGCATTATCTGAGAATGAAGAGAGGGATAATTTCATGCAGTTGGCAACTGCGATAAAAGATTATCATATTAGTCAAAACTTAAATGCACAGAAATATAAGTATTTATCTATTATCGCTTCTGCCATATTAGCAATTGTATCATTAATCGGTTCAATGATACTTAATAACAAAAGGATATTAGATGTACGGAACACGATGAAGACAGCACAAGAAAAGAATGAATCATTATTTCAAAAGAATATGCACGAACTATCGGATATTAAGAAAATATTGCAGTCCTTTAATACCAAGTTGGCAACATCGAAAAAACAAGAAAGCGCAATAGATTTAACTAAAGAAACTAGTAAATCTAATATGTCTAATATTCTTGTATCTTCTGCCAAGTATTCAGCAAATTTGTTGATTTCAGGATTAAGTTATGTTAAGAAAGGTATTTATGCATGTGGGTCATATATTTTTTACAAATAACACAGTGTATATACATCATAAAAAAATTATAATTATTTGAATACCAAATTTATGTAAGTTTTACATCTTTTTATCTAAAGTTCAGTAAAATACTTATTACATTTTTTTATAATCAGTAACATATATTTAACTAAAAAATGTTATAAAAAAGCTATTGGTGAAAATATGAAGAGTAAATCATAGCTTTTTTCATAGGATAGTAAAAATTATGCTTGCTGTACACTTGCCAGATAAAATGCTTCCTATTTTTTATTTATAACTTATGTACATAAACGTATTGTGAGCATTTGTTTTCACTGGAGTACCATATATATTATAACATAATACAATTATAACTATAGAAATTATAAATCTAGTTAAATTGAAATGTTACATGAAGATTGTGATATAAACAAGTGTTAATAATTTTATACGTCATTACAATACAAAATATATTTTTAAATAGTGCAAATTATTAAGTTATTATTTATGAAAATATGAGATATCACTCTCAAGTAAATGTCAATATGTATACCTTCTTATTTTAAAGTATATGTTAGGGATACATATGGATCATAAAATTACTGGATATCTGGATAGAATGTAACATCGGATATTCGGTACCCAGTCAGATATCTGAGAAGGCAATTCGAGTTAGATGTTCACCATGTTCTGGATATCCAACCGAATTCCAGAAAATTATTTTAAAAAAACCTGTAGCGAAAAATTGTAATTTTGCAACACACACTATATAAGTTATTATATCATTACGAATATGCACTTATTTTTAGAATATTTGTATAATAAAATAGCAACAATTTAATGATATAAAATTTCAACCGGATACTGGATACGTTTCGAATATCCGATGCATTCCTAGTATATGTGATATAGTGGTAATTGACGATTAAATGTGATCAATGTATGTAAGAAATGATGAAAATCCAATTAGCAAAAAATCATAATTATGAGTCCCAAGTTTTCCATTCCATTCCATCTGGTGGTTTTCTCTCGACTGTTTTATTTCCTACTTCTCCCCAGTTAGTGCTTAAAACGGTACCGCCAGATTCTATCTGTACATTAAAATAATGAAATTTTTACAAATGTATTATATTGACTCATTATATTCAATGAGTTTTATGTTTAATAAGTTTTATATGTACATATCTGTACAAATTAGTTTCTAATTGGTTGTTATCTTTAAGAAAAATTATTTTTTACTTATAAATATACAGATATCTTGATAAAAATTTTTGTTTTATATTAGAGTTTACGTTTTGTAAAAAAAAACAATTTCTCATAAATTAACCAGTTTTTTGTTACCACTTAATTTGTTAACAATGAACATTTCACTTACAAAGGATTTGTTCATAGCGCGTCTCACTTCGTCGGATCCATTGCCATATATTTTTTGGAAGAGAGCATTCACTGCAGCCTCACCCATGGTTTCTTCTGCTGCCTCTTGTCTCTCTATTTCCTTTTCAACTTTATTCCAATCTTTAGATTTTTTACAGGAGCTTGGATACTTGGATGCTTCTTTGCCAGCTTGAAGTATTTCTTGAATAGTACGCATGATTTTAGAAAAAATATAATAATCTGCATATATATATTTTATAGATCGTAATCCTTCGGTATTGCAGAAGAAATATGCAAATAACTAAAACTGTTTTCCTTTTAGGAAGTACAGACAATATAAATATCATTTTAGCCTTTTTAATATTCAATAAATAACAAAGATAGAACGACCTTTACGTGAACTATGCCTCCTAAAAAAAGCAGCTTAAATAATATAAAATATAAGTTTAATCTTCTCGTTATGGTTATCTTTACCATGAAATACATTATATGATACGATTGTACAAGTTGCGTGTGTACTTCAAAGTGATTACGCTTAAATCATATGTGAATCTAATAATTATTTATGATGAGAAAAATGCCTCAAGTCTGAAGTAAACAAGCCTTTTCAAGTACTTCAATGCTGTGACAAAATATATATTATATTTGTATTACTTAAAAATGTGAGCGTCAAGTGATTATAATTGCCCATAGTAATGAAAGGATTAAAGTCTTATTATGCCACAAAAAATTAGAAATGTTACACATTTTTAATAACAAAATACGTAAATTAGTAAAAAAATGAAAGAAAAAGGGCCACGAGCCTAAGAATAAGTCGTTAGGAAATAGTGATGTTTTAAAAAATACAAAATAAATATGTCATGTAGTCACAATATAAAATTATAATATGCCGGCAATGAACAATATAAACAAACACAAACGTTTCGATCCCTGTTGGATCATTATCAATGTTAGATACATAAAAATAAGACGGTGAAAATATATTACAAAGTTAAAA
The DNA here is from genome assembly GCF_001594075.2 of Trachymyrmex cornetzi. NCBI lineage: Eukaryota > Metazoa > Arthropoda > Insecta > Hymenoptera > Formicidae > Trachymyrmex > Trachymyrmex cornetzi. The sequence continues at coordinate 33,312 of NW_017295694.1, read as the reverse complement.
ATTAAAATTCGCTCTCAATCGCAAGTAAAAATGTAATAAAACTCACAGTAATTAATAAAATAAATTTCGATCAGTATGAGTAAAGAAGTTCTGTGAACTTTGTAATAAGTTGCAATACATGCTTCAGGTTATCAATTGTAAATTAGAGTAATTCGTATTTTGCAAATCGTGCGTCAGTATAATATAAAATTCTTAATTTTTAGACAATGCGATGAGAGTGGAACGGTCATGTCTCAAGTATGTTTTGAGACAATAGTTTCGAGACGCACGATTTGCAAGATACGAATTACTCTAATTTACAATTGATAACCTGAAGCATGTATTGCAACTTATTACAAAGTTCACAGAACTTCTTTACTCATACTGATCGAAATTTATTTTATTAATTACTGTGAGTTTTATTACATTTTTACTTGCGATTGAGAGCGAATTTTAATTTTTAACTTTGTAATATATTTTCACCGTCTTATTTTTATGTATCTAACATTGATAATGATCCAACAGGGATCGAAACGTTTGTTTGTGTTTGTGTATATTGTTCATTGCCGGCATATTATAATTTTATATTGTGACTACATGACATATTTATTTTGTATTTTTTAAAACATCACTATTTCCTAACGACTTATTCTTAGGCTCGTGGCCCTTTTTCTTTCATTTTTTTAATTTTTTGAGCCTTATTATTATAACATTGTAAATTAGTAAATTAATAAATTATTTTGGACCATTTACCAAATGTTTTTTACTTATTAGCAGACATTACATCTTTGTTTCATATTTTATCATTTGGCATTTATGTTTTGTCTTATTTTCGATAAAGTAATAAATTTACAACTTACCAGTTGGTATAGGTTTTACTTTACTTAAAACTGGATTTCCTTCCAATGTCGTCCATCTAATATCATCTCGTTTTTTCAGCTTGATTTCTATCTTGGACGGCATCACTTTGTATGTACATTGATCCTCCACTATAAAGTTGGCTAAATCTAACTCTAAACTATATTCATTGCTAGATGGTAACTGTGCAGACACACTTAGCTGAAAAATAATTTATAATATAGTAAAGTTATATTTTCAGATTTGTTCAAATTTCACCTTTCTTTTCATTAACAATTGTCTTAATTTTTTAATATTATTTAAGGATCATGAGATACTTCCAACTAATATTACTAGCAAAGTAATTGATTATCCAGACATCTCAAATATTCAGATATCTGGATATTAAGTCTATAGCTTAAATAATCTAAAAAGAAATAACACATTAGGTCGGTTTTTTTTAAAAAAAAAAGTCTTAAACTGGTATAAAATAACTTGGAGTAAAACAAGCACAGTTTTGATGCTTGTCAGCCAGGAATACAATATAACACAGTGGCCATTTTATTTTTGTACAAAATAAAATGTTTAACATTGACAAACAATAAGGATAGAATAATTCACTACATGTTATATATACTGGATTCACACTGGATCCGACGTACGTTGTGCGACGCTCTGCAACCAATCAGAAAACAGGATTTTACTTCGTATCATTGGCTACGTTCAGCAGAACACAACAGTTTCACAACAGTTTTATGATTGTCTGCTGAGATAGAACCATTCCTGTTGATCTAAAGGCATAAATCAATCAGCGCACAGAAAACTTTCAATAGTTGCAAAATAAACGTTCTGCTGAACACAGCCATTGATACGAAATAAAATTCTGCTTTCTGATTGGTTGCAGAACGTCGTACGATGCACATCGGATCCAGTATGAATCCAGCAAGTGTTGTCTGCTGAAAAGCACTCTTTTAGCATTTTCGGCCCGATGGGGTTTGCACCAACCTGGGTTAGATTAATGGCGTTTTGTGCTCTCCTATTGGTAGAGCGGGTGATGTCAATCAATAAGAAAGATTAATCCAGGGTTGGCGCAAACCCGATCGGGCCGAAAATGCTATTTGTTTCACTCCAACTTCCTACACAATGGCTATATTTACACCCTGCATTTAGGCCATGGCTTATACATTATCCTTGTTTATCCTTTAAGTCAAACAAAAATATGTATAGATCACGGACTAAGCACATGGTGTAAACATAGCTATTGTACGTCAGTTAAGAACTTTCTTAAAAAAAAAAAAAAAACAAAGATACATGTATAGAATGACTGTAAGATATGCTGTCATCCAAGGCTCCTTTATCATCCGATAAAGTCCAATAGTAGATAAGCCAGTGAAGATACCTACTGTGCTCTCTCCATATACGACTTTCATATTTTCTACATTCTTGGCGAGTATTGTCACAATTACATGAGTCTCCGTTTGGTACCAATCGTGTTTTATTTTCGGCACGGGCATCTATGAAAATCATGAATGTCAATCTCAGTACACAATGTATTCTTCATATGTGGTTATATATTTTTATTAAATTATTCGTATTGCTTACATTCACTTCATTGTTCTTCAATTCAATGATGGTCCCGTTTTCGTTCATTGTAGCTTATGGCTCGATTATTACATCAAAGCGGTTGAGCATAAATATAAATATCAAATCGGCAACCTTCAAAACCCTCAATCTTCTTGAATCCTATGATAGTGAAAACAAGTGAAAACAGCGATCATTCCCCGGCCTTTTTCATGAAACTCCCCAAACAGCTTGAAACTCTCGTACACTAGCGGCACCAACATCTTTTATAACATGGATGTAAACTATGTACTATATTTTCGACACCGCCGATAAAATCGCAGTATCGAAAAACGATGTGATGCGAGCCTGTACTACATTAAAGGCCCGTCTACAATACACGGAGTAAGAAGTAAGAGTAAAGGTGCCTTTTCACGCTGACGCTCGACGCTCATTTTCAGCGTCAAAACAGGTCACATGATCAAAATTGACGAATACCAAGCGTCAATTTTGATCACGTGACCTGTTTTGAAGCTGAAAATGAGCGTCTAGCGTCAGCGTAAAATCGCACCTTAAGAAATTGACCAATCACAGTCGAGTATTCTTCTCACATTCGACTGTGATTGGTCAATTTCTTACTCTTGCTTCTTACTCCGCGTATTGTAGACGGGTCTTAAGGCGATGCTAAAGCTCCCTGTTTTACCACATTCCTATTCGGTGAAAAATCTCTGTATTGGATGTACGGATTGCAAAAGTATTATTACTTAA
>NW_017295694.1:0-29739 GCF_001594075.2 Trachymyrmex cornetzi | reverse complement strand
ACTAAATCAAAGATGTCACCACTATTATCGAATTTGGAATTAAAAGAGTCTGTACTATCGACCTTGATTGAGTTGGGTAATCGGTTTAGCATCCCCTTAAGTCAGTATATGACAAAAGTGCTAAAGCTGGAAACACAATAGACACAGGCAATAGGCACAGGCAACAGGGAATAACGAGCCGTCCAATCAGAGCTTTGGGGTATAAGTTCGATATTATATCCCAGAGCTCTGATTGGACGGCTCGTTATTTCCTGTTGCCTGTGCATATTGCCTGTGTCTATTGTGTTTCCAGCTTCAGGAAAGTACTAAACATGGCCGACATGCTATGAAACTGCCTTTAAACTATGTCAAACAAGATAAGACGTGTAGGATAATGTGAGATAGAATGTATAGGATAAAATGAAACAGAAATATGTCACTAGTACTATAAATGGCTGCCAAGTCACGCAATTGCAACAGCGAATCCTTAGAACATATACACATGGAATGATAATAGGACGCTCAGGCTGAAGCCAAGATAGGTGTGAGAGAGAAAGGTATAGAAGACCTAAAATTCGCAATGCGCATGCTCAATTTCGTCAGGTGATTCCATCTATTACGTTTTCCATTCGTTCCAATGGATTGACGAACGGAATGACGGAACTGAACATGCGCATTTTAGGTCTTCTATACCTTTCTCTCTCGTACCTATCTTGGCTTCAGCCCAATGCATTGGCGGTATAGGCAATGAGTGTTCCATGTGTATATGTTCTAAGGTTCGATCTCCTGGTCTTTATACTCCATGGTCGAGTCTTATTTCAAGACCATCTTATGGTACGTATCCACTGAGCGCGTCATGCGTCGCGTCATGAAAGAGAAAAAGAGATAAGATTATATAAATACACAACCCCTCTCTTTCTCTCCTTCGACGACGCGACGCGTGACGCGCTCAGTGGAAACTCAGCCTAAGACGCTAATGCGGCCTTCTGATTGGTTCGTGACTTCTTAAGACCGTACTTAAGACGGTCTTGAATATAAGGTTTGTTCGCGTCGCGTGCTCCAACATGCTCCTACTATAGCTCCTATTCACACCGGCCCGTATTCAGAATGCGCTTACAACGATGTTAGCGGGCTAACATGCTATAATTTACATTACACATACTATAGAATTCTAGAGATAAAAGCGCGCTTTTATCGATAAAAGCTCGCTCTGAATACGGGCCTTTAACGACCATGTTGGAATAAGTAGGAACTATGGTAGGAGCATGTTGGAGCATGCGACACGAACAAACCTAGAATAGGCCTTCTACAATAAGGGCCTGCGCACAATAGAGGAACAGGAATTAGATATTAAGATTTCAACCTATCAGAAACTGATTACATCGGAATACACGATTTCTGATAGGTTGAAATCTTAATATCTAATTCTTGTTCCTCTATTGTTCGCAGGCCCTAAGAGCCGCAAGTCAGAAGTTCTAAGCGATCTTGAGTCAAAAGGTTTGTTCGCGTCGCATGCTCCAAAATACTCCTACTTCCTCCAACTAGCTCCTACTCACTCAAACGCGCTCGTTAGAGTGAGTAGGAGCTATGATGGGATATTGAAGCATGTTGGAGTATGCGACGCGACAAACCTATAATCGGTGAAGTTGGCCAATAGCCAACTTGAACGACTTGGTTAAGACTGGTTAATGCCCATTTCCACCAATATAGATTAACTTTAATCTCGGTTCAACTTACTCTTCGTCTTTTTCTAATCTTTAGAACTAGAAAAAGACAAAGAGTAAGTTGAACCGAGATTAAAGATGATCTGCGTTGGTGAAAACGGACCTAAGACTTCTGACGTTCTAATTTGCGGCTGATTGTAGAAGGCCCATAAGATCTGACTATGAATACCGGCCCTCGACTTCTCGCACCTTGGATGCAAGGCTTTAAACGCGGTGGCGGCAGCAGCTGTTACCAAATCCCGTGGCACTTTCTGACGCGCCATCTAGATACGCGCAATTGCTCCTTGCCAATGCAATAGCGACATTAGCGACCGATTTCAGAATGGCGACTGTCTTCATTTAAGAGGGTACTGGTTTCACGCTCTCTTGTGGTACCCTGTGTGATTGACGTGTGTCCGTTAGGCCTTCTATGCCAAACCGTGACACGGAACTCACCGAGAATGATAATCGACAATCCAGACGTGTTCAAGGCTTGGCTTACCGCCGTGCTGGAGCCGTTGTAAGTAGGCCAGTCTTGTACCCCCCTAAAGAGAGTGCACCACTCCGTGCGTGTGTGTACGCGCTCGGTGTTCGTAAATGGCCGTACATGTGGTTAATGCTGTGCTGTGCTACACACCCTGTGTGGCATGGTATATATTTACACGGGAGAGATGCATTGACAATCGCCACTTCTGTGTTTCTTTTTCTCCATCCTCCGAACACTCTTGCACCTGTCTTCGTCTGCACCAGCATTACTCGGCATTGTTCTACCAAATGTAGCCAATACTTAACCATCTCTCTTCTTAACCGATTTATCAATTGGATGCGAATATTAAATTCTGGGACCGTATTATGCTATTATTTGTTGGTCTCTCGCTTAATACGTTGCAAGCAGCATTATGCATTTGTGTTGGATCAGTAAATGAAAATTTTGGTATTTTTGCTTATGATGACTATCTTTGTCATATTCCGCAATGATTAGGGTGATTAGGAAATTATTTCATTGAGTACCAGTAGATACTATATGCTTTGTATATTTTAATGTATAGTTTTTATTCTCAGTAAGCAGACTATGAATAAACATGTCACAATTTTTCATTTGATTATATTAATTAATTTTATTTATGTGACTTTTATCACGTAACTATTTAAAGAAGTTTATTTTTATCTCTATAAAAGGGAAAAAAACTAATTAAACACAAGCTTTGCTTTCATTAAGTCTTACAAAGAACGACCTGTTTGCGTTAAAATATTACGATTGATATATGACACATACAAAATGTTTCTTATTCATCTTGTAATTTAGAGATTTCTAACATTTCATTTAGAAAAAAATTTTAAGCTGAAAAAAAGCATTATACCATTTATAATTTTTGTTGCAAATTGTGAATTATAGGATTATGATTTATGGAATTAAAAAAATAGCAAGATGTAAAGTTATTCAAAAAGATAGCAGGTGATTTAGTTGCTATTAATGTAAAGCAATTTATTGTCATGTTCAGTAAAATCTTATTCAGAGTATACAAAATTCTTAAATTAAAGTAGATATGAATTATATTTAATATATGTTTTCTCTTGGCTTGTTTCATGTATAAGCTGTAAAATATTACATGATAATTTTACTTAAACTGAAACATTTGTATTTTTGTTTTATTTATGTATTTTTTACGTTATGTCTGTCGAGTGAATATCTATAATTAAATAATTGATTTTCTTTTGCTAGATGTGATGCAGATCCTGCTGCTTTGGCCAAATATGTCTATGCGTTGGTCAAGAAAGACAAAACTTTAGAGGAACTCCGCGGTGACATGGTTGAGCAGTTGGATGTATTTCTGCAAAAAGGTGCGTTTATACAAAATATTCTAAAGAAATTGAAAATTTAATTATCTAACGATCTCCTGATGTGAAAACATATTGCAATTATTGTTTTTAGAAACCAAAAACTTTGTGGAGTTACTCTTCAAGACGTTGGAGACTCAGGATTATGTGTTTCCACCACCTAAGAGCGATCCAGATGGTGGTGGGACACCACCCGGCGTAAATCCATCAGCTCCAGTTGTGTCATCGTCAACGGAGAAAATAATAGATGCAACAATTCCACTAGTACCTATTATTACAAATCCCCCTGTCCCACTTCAAATTAATGGATCAGCTCCTGCAGTAATTAGTAAACGCGAGACTAGAAAATCTGATTCAGATAAGGATAAAGAAAAGGAAAAACGATCTCGAAGCAGGTAATCTTTCCTTTCTTTTGAGATAAAGAATTATCTGTATGATTCGATGTTCACAGTCAATATTTATTAAGTCAATGTTCATTCATGCTTATAGCTTATATGAAACAGGAGAGTCCAAAAATATAAGAATACAAGAATTTCAGTACATTAATTACTAAATACATTTACTAATATATTTAGTACTTAATAATATTGGAATTTCATTTATATTATTATACTATGTAAAATATAGGAGTGGGAGAATGAGATCGAGAACACGATCACGATCACGATCATGGGAAAGAGACAGACGTAGATCTAGAAGTAGAGAACACATTCGGCGTGATAGAGAAAGAGATAGAAGTCGCCCATGGCGAAACGAATCTCCACCGATCAGTACCAGACGACATGATCGCCGGTACGATCACGTATTTGTATTTTGAAATGTTTAACAGGATTTAAAATTTTTTTTTGTTGACACTATTACAAAAGGCTTTCTTTAAAATAATTTATTGAGTCTCTTTTCTAGAATTTTTAAACAATTCTTGAATATTTTACTATATAGTTTTATCTTTTAGACGTACTAGGAGTCGCAGTACATCTCCGATACGACCTAGAATACGCGACGGTCCAGATAGTCGCGATCATCGAGCAAGGTTCAGGAATAGATCTCCGACGCCGCTTCGATCTCGATCGCGTTCAAGATCAATTGAGCGAAAGAAGATCGATCGCTTCGAAAGGATAGAGGTAGATAGAACGGAACGAATTGAGGGAAGCCCTGGTGGTGGTACACCAACTCAAGATAGTAATCACGGAGATGTGGACATGAGGCTGTCTACAACTAGTCAATCGATACAAAGTGTTGTGGCTGTTGCGGGTAGTATTCCAAATAATCAGACAGGTTCTTTTCAACAACAAGCAAAGAGACGTTGCAGAGATTTTGACGGTACGTATTTTTTGATAATTTAGGAGACAGCTATTGTGAAAAAATTGCTATTTCTTTAAAAGTTTAGGCTGATCGTAAAAATAGAATGACTCAAAATTATAAGGAATATTTTTGTTAAATGACATTTAAATATTATTTATTATTTGTTTATCTTTCTGTTTATTTTAGAAAAGGGATATTGTATGAGGGGAGATCTTTGTCCTTATGATCACGGAACAGACCCAGTTGTGTTAGAAGATGTGGCACTTAGTCGTGTTTTGAGTTTCGGGCCTCATAGTGCTCAAGCTCCAGGAACAGTTCCAGTAGCTACGGTACCAGAACCACCGCAGGGTCCTAATGGTAACCCACCACCGCCACATCTTCCTCTTGCCAGTTTACCACCATCTCACTTAAGAAACCATCATTCTAATATGGGTGTGTATTTCTACGTATAAAGGTGCAGCCACAATAGAAGGAATAAGGAATTAGGAATAATGATTTCAACCTATCAGATATCGGATACACCGGAATACACGGTTTCTGATAGGTTGGAATCCTTATTCCTTATTTCTAATTCCTTATTCCTTCTATTGTGGCCGCACCATTAATCTTATAATCGTCTTATGTGATTTAATATAATGCCGTAATAAAGCAATTTTTTAAGAAGTAAACTATATTTTTGACTGCATATATATATCAAAAGAAGCATTAGTGAAAATTATAAAATTAACAATTTTTAAACAATTTAAAATATTAGTCAAATTATAAACTGTTAAATTGAAGTAAAATAAAATATAGTAATATTAATGGCAAAAATAATTCTAATACAAGTAAAACACACCTCTGCGAAACAGCGAAAGCTTACAGGTCTTTTATTCGTATGTAAATTATTAATTCTGCGATTTGCTGACGGCATAGCGATGTCGCTTAAAAACATAAGTCTGATCGATAAATACACACAACTATTATTACATGCAATTGTTATAGATAAAAACTAAAAATAAAACAAAGTATTTTAATTTTAATAGGTGTTATTGTGATCGTATTTAGATATATACGTTGCCAATATTGAAAATTCATAGTATATGTAACGTGAGCTAAAAATTTTTAGACTGGTAATGTGTATCTCAACATGGCCTATTTGGCACATATTTACTGTAAAAAAATATGCGGCTCCGTTTATATTATAGTATATTTAATTTGTTTTATTCGGATATTTCAACAGTGTAATAAATACGCAAACTGCGAAGTGTTAATACACACATAAAATTGTAACTCCGACTTAAACTAAAATTGATAAATTATAAAAAAAGGGCCAACTCTCTATGAAGTTGTATTATAATTATATATTGTTAATAATAATAAAAAAGGACTTTTGATATTAATAAGAAATAAATACACAATAACAGAACATGTAAGAGTCTAAAATACAAATACTTTTTATATGTTAAACAATAAAATCGTATTCTAATTAATTATAATTAAATTACGATATTACATGTTTCGGCCTTTCAATTAGGCCCTTTTCAGATATATACTAAACGCAAAAATGTTACCATAATCAAACAGTGTTAAAAGACATGGAATACATTATAAATGTATGTCGTGAGACCAGTTGAACATTGCACAGAGGAACGGAAATTGCTCGCCAAAAGGTTGAAAGATCGATTGAAAAGAATTTTTTGATATTTTAATAATTATATTTTATTAATTATCATAAAATAAAAAGAATAACCTTAATCTTTAAACTGATACTGAGGGCCTACATAAAGCATACATTCCGATTGTAAACAAGGTCTAACTTTGCGTTGCCATGATTACACTAGTTTTATTATTTATCTTTTAGTCAGAGTTTGTCCGTCGCAACAGTTATATATTTTTAATTTTATTCCTGGCCCGATTTTATATCTTCATATTTAATTTAACGGTCTTCCAATCTTTTAGCAAGCAATTTCCATTCCTCTGTGCAACGTTCAACTGGTCTCACGACATACATTTATAATGTATTTCATGTCTTTTTGATTATGGTTTGATTATGGTAACATCTTTGTGTTTAGTATATATCTGAAGAGGGCTTAATTGAAAGGGCGAAACATGTAATACCATAATTTAATTATAATTGATTAGAATATAATTTTATTTTTTAACATATAAAAAATATTTGTAGTTTAGACTTTTACATGCCTTTTTATTGTATTTATTTCTTATTATATATTGTATCATTATACACAGTTTAAGCGCGGTATTTAATATATTCTAAAATGTAATGAATTAAATATGGTAGATGTTTTTACAGAATATAATCCTGACGCACCTAGCATGGAGCCACGAATGCCATGGGGTAGACATCCGCAATCTGCGCCTGGGATTTATGGCAGAGGACAAAGAGAACTGATCAGTGTGCCAGTTATTCCCCATACAAACTCATCAGAAATAACCCATACCCAAAGCAATCCATTAAAACGCAAACAAACATTTGACTTTAATCGTCTTGGACCGAAACAGAGAGTGGTGCATAACCCGGCCAATTGCTCTCTTGAACTGAAAAAGGTTCCACGAAGCTTAAACAATATAACTCAATTAAATAATCATTTTTCCAAATTTGGTAAAATTGTAAATATCCAAGTTAATTTTGGTGGCGATCCTGAGGCAGCCTTAGTTACTTTCCAGTTGCCAGCCGAAGCAAAGTCTGCTTATAGAAGCGCAGAGGCTGTGTTAAATAATAGATTTATTAAAGTATTTTGGCATAATAATGTCAATAATAATGCGGCTGGTGGAGCTATTGAAAATGTGCCACCGGGTAAGATAGCACACCTTTTATTATTTACAATAAATATTATAGATGTTAAATTATTAAGCGACTTAGTAACGAGAAATTTTATTGTATCTAGGATGCCGTCCCTCTGTTAAAGAAAGGCTAGGCGCTGCGGTAACGTTATCGACAAAAACTGAAGATAACGAGTATGTTCCTACGCGTCGTTCGACCGAAGAACAAGTCACGCAAGCCTTAGTTCCAACTTCACCTAAAGCTGCCGTTATTCCTACTCGAGAGGACAAAGTTCTTGCGATAAAGAAAACACAGGAGATATTAGCGGCGAAGGAAACACTAAAGAAGAAGCAAGAGGAGAAACGTAAGGAGGCAATAAAGCTGACCGCTGATCTGCGCAAAAGGAAACAAGAGTTACTAGATAAGCATCTCATTGAATTACGTGCCTTGATTGACAAGGCCGAAAAGAATCCGGAGCAAAAGGAATCGATCATGCCGACGATAAAGACTATGCAACAGTCGGTTGACAATTTGCGCAAGGATTTGGCTGCAAACGGCCAGATTGGCAGTAATAAGTCGCAGGTCAAGTCTAGGGAGCAAGCGCAGAAGGAAATACTGGATGCCGAATTAGATTTAATGACCGCGCAACAAGAAGGTCAAGACGCTGGTGAGTTACAGAAGAGATTGAACGAACTCCGAGCCCAAGCAGCCGCGTTGGGTTTGAACACGAATCCTGGCGTGGGTAGAGGTGCAAAAGTTAGTCGAGTAGCACGCGGTACGCATACGATATCCTTCAGGGGTCGTGGCAGAGGAAGTTTTGCCCATGTCTCAGTGGATCATCGGCCAACGAGTCTTTTAGTCTCTGGTTATGAAACTGAAGAGAAGGCAGAGGTCCTTGCGCATTTTCAAGTAAGATTTATGCATTTATGATATTTATAATATTTCTATGTAAAGTGTGTTTCTTTTACGATAATATATTGTTTTGTCCTAATTTAATTCGATCAAGAATGAGGATTAAATGATGTATCATGTGTACATCATGCATGAAACGAGACGGATTTAATATTTTTATTATATTTTTATCGCTCAAAAATAACTGAAAGATACACAAAAAGTTGTTATATGTATTATGCTATATTTCCAATTCCTCTGAAATAGGTTTAATTATTTTTCATAAGTTTCTTCTTCATCATTAAAAACATAAATCAATCTTTTTTTCTAATAACTGATATTTTTGTTATAATTATGTATAAGACTTCACATATTCCTTTCATTATGTTTTAATAAACGTGTGATATGCAATTAATATTGCTAATTTTTTTGTGTTTCAGCAATTTGGTGAAATAGTGAATCAAATAGTTGATGATGCGACTCCCTCGATTGTGATTAATTTCAAATCGAGAAAGGAAGCTGAAGTGGCCCTTGTGAAAGGACGTACATTTCAAGACAGACTGTTATCAATAACTTGGGTATCCGGCCATCATTTACACCGTGGAGGAGCTGGTACTAACTCGAGCACATCTATACAGCTCTCATCGCGTTCCGAACAAACCGCACCTACGGCAGATGAAGAAATTGACTTAGAAGTAAGTTTTAGCATAAGACTCACATAATAAATATAATTTTATATATATTTATATAAAATTTAAATTTCAATGAGAATAATAATAAATAGAATATACAAAAAGTTATAAAACAAATTTAAAAAGTACTTTGCTAGTGTATTGGAAATTTGAAAATTTTAGATTTTTTGTTGATTAAGATGGTTTCTGTGGCTTTTGTTTAGATTTCGCAAATAGGCAAGAAAATACTTAACAAGGAAAATTTTTGTATTTATTTATCTGAAATTATGAACGCAGCTGTGTCCTTTATGTAATAAATGGGAGGGTTTCGCTTGCGCGCATATCTTGCTAATTGGCCAATTTAATAAATAAAACATTCTCATTGGTAAAACAAAGGGAAAAATTACTAAGCATCAGCAGATGAGAGTGCAATCGGGGGAAATAGGCTAATGCAACTGTCCGGTAATAAATATTTTATTAACGTAGATGTTCTGTCATCAGAACATCTCTACATTTTTAGTTTTTTAAAAGTTTTATTGATTTTTTCAGGGTACGGAGGCATTACTTTTAGAGGAGAACGAGGAAGAAGAAGACGAGGATGGCGAGTCACGCAGCTGGCGGCGATAGCAGCATCAGCGTCAGCGCCGTTTGTGACAGGAGCTTGGTGTCAAATGTAACGACTGCGTGATCATCCGGGCCGATCATCGTACGCGACCTGGTACTTACGCCTACATTGCTGCACCGCCATTTGATGCATTCATTGCCATTTTCACGAAGAAATCGAAATACATCATGCTCATCAGCGTTATCATGAGTGTTACACTATTTGTTAATATTATTGAATATACAATACACATGCGCACCAATGACGGTACGATGTACCACATTAAGTGGCGCATCACAAATAGAGAAAGGAAAAAGAAAGAAAAAGAGAATCAATATGCAAGTTTTCGAACAGGAATAACTAACCAAAATTTATTTGTAGAATAAAATCGCTATGTTTTGTATGGGAAGAAAAAACAAAGGAACACCTGTCATTCTGAGTTTCACACAAGTCCTCTTCTTTTGTACGTAGAACTCGAATCGTTTTCCTAGCTCTTGTTGTTTTAAAGGCTCGTACATGGTAGACGGATTTAGAATAAGTAGGAGCTTGTAATTTCGAGAATATTAAGAACTTTTTCATTCGAGGATGAGGAAACTATATTTGTAATTTATACAATACAAATAGCTATCTATATTGTATGAGATTCAATCATAAGTCATAACATCTCGCTCGATTGGCTGTTGACTTTTATCTATTATACCTATTTAAAACGATTCTTGTAATAATGAGCAGTACAATGTATCATCTTTATTGTTTTTAAAAGATGTCAGTGAATTAGATTACTGAAAAAATTGCAATGAGATATATATCTATATATATATATATATATATGAAATATTTCGCGCATTATTTACATAAATTCTTTCAATCCAGATTAAAACAGTAATACATGATTCTTACAAACCATTCCATCCAGTTTCAAGGTAAGTATCGAATTATACAATATGTAACGATCATAAATAACATATAAATATTATATGCAAAATTGCTCATTTTAAAACGTATTTATTCTAGACAATTTAATCAACGAACGAATAAAACTATTTGATAACACAAAAATGATTCTCTGCGTGAAGTTTGTTTGATTAAAGTCCTTAAGAAATTTGGAATAATGAAATATGAAAATGTTGATGATCTTGATATATGTATTCAATTTATCTATTTTTCAATATTCCATGTTTTATTTATAATAAATTTTTAATAATTCAATCTCATTAAATTTCCTCTAAAATTTATCCGTGATTTTATTAATTCCATTTTTTTTATGGAGCCAACCAGCTGGCTAACAAACTACCTAACAACAATTGTGCAACAGGTAATATTCTCAATGGTAAATTCACTGCTGGCCCGTGAGCTGAGCCATGGTACGCCCCACGTAAGATCCAACCGCCGAGACTAACGGATTTGTGAGTGCTGGTAAATAACGCAGCCAACAGAACATTTCGTGGTAACCACTGGGAGCACAAGATCCAGCATAAACTGCTAAGGAAGATCTGAGCCAGGCACGCTTGAAAAGATACATATAGTGTTGAATCCAAGACGAGAAGTAATTAAGAAATTAACTAAAAGTTCAATAACTTACCAATAAGTACACAGAATAGTATATCCACCGCTTGTAACGATGAAGCATCTGCCAGAACAGCATCGCAAAACCAGTGATATGCTATTGCCAGCAATAAAATTTGGGAAAACCAACTTGTATTAACGTTGAAACATTTATTTTTCAGTATGAACATCCGTAAGATGATACCCATCCCCAAGGGAAAAAGTGTGCTGTATATAATTTCTCTAATGTTAATTCCAACTAATGGTGGAGTAGATGTTCCCAACTATATATATATATATATATATAACAAATAATGTAAATTGTAAAGATAAGCAGTCTATTGAGTATGTAATACGTTCTAATAAGAAAAAATATTTCCATTCCAAAAAGTATTACCATTAGATACAGTAAAATAGGAGATAAGAATAATCCTCCAAAGTGTGACACCAGCGTGGTAATTACGCTCGTAGGCAAATCAGCTTGTGCCAAACGGCATAAGGCAAGTCCCGTACTGAATGGCGGTGGCATACAGTAAAGGACCTGAAAGATACATTAATAATTGTGTTTTAATTTCTATCTATAAATACATAATATATACAAGTTTTTTGCATAGATATATATTTATTTAATCTATTGTGTGTCAACAAGGATTAATTAAATACAAATGTTTTTAATCACCTCCATTCCTTTGAGTAGCCATATATTAACTTTCGCATAGGTCATTAATAGGTACGTCCCGATCCGTGCTAGAAAGGGCATCAAAATATACACGAAAACCATCACAAATGTCAGAAGATAGCCGTCCTTCAATGTTGAGTAAAGAGACTTGGGATCGCATAATAATCCGGCTTCTAAGTACATCGAAGGTACAGCGAAATAGCGAATGATAAAGTTACCGTTGATTATACCTGCAATAAAAATCAATGCATTATTACCCCAATTGACAGGATAAAGATAGTGCAAGATTTCTTTTTATGTATATATATTTCTCTTTTCTTTATTGAAGCCATTTATTGAAAACTGTTTACCATTCGTTGCGCCAATATGCGGTTGAATAGTTGCAAGTATCATGCATGCGAGCATTAATAGAACATATCCATATCGATATAAAAGATTAGTTTTTTTCTTTCTTGGCTGTAGATTGATATTTACACTCATTTTTTAATTATTTTGAAACATACCTAAAAAAGAGATACATTGTATTCTTCATATCAACGTCTCACAGAAATTATTTATGAATATAAAATGCATTTATAAGATAGTTATCATTGATAATCTTACCTAAAAAAGCATGCGTGAAAGCTAAATTTTCAGATTCTACGAAAACCGTCAATGAAGTAGTGAAAAGAGCATAAAAGAAATCAAATTAACTCTTCAACTTTAAGTAAGACATCATAGCATAAATCCATTTGTGGCAGTTATGTTCTAATCGTACAAACGTCGTTCTCAAATAATTCAAGTTAATTTATCAATCTTATTGAACAAAACAATAAAAATGATATTCTTAGAAACAAGATGCATAAAACGTAAAAAATTGTAAGAAAAACTTGCTGCAAATGCATCCTATTAATTACTAGTAATTACGATTAAAATATAAAGGGGATAATTAGAAATTATTTTAATATAAAGATTTTTATGTTTTCTTATATCCGATTGTTCAAATCTTGCAGATAAAGAAACCAAAAGAGCATAGTATTGATCAGTGTAAACGGATCCTGCAAAAACGTGTCCAATTATAAATAATCGGAAGCATAAGCGTCGACTTTGGTAACTTTTCTATGCAATCGTCTATTGCTGCGCTTCTATCGTCTCATTGTGCTTAAAAGCTTATTTGCGCAAGTATCTGAAAGCGATTAACAAACGTAAAAAAGAATTAACTTGTGTTGCACAGGACTACTTCCTGTAATAATATATGTATAGGAATTGAAATGGTGCCGATCGAATAAAGAAATGCCTTTTTGTAAATGGAAGTTGATTATTTATTCAAGAACTATTATGCGGAGCCATTACATGCACTGTTACACGCTATTGTATGTACATACATTATCTATATAATCGACTAAAATATAATGAAAATATTGCGAGCTAGGTATATATTTGTGGATCTAAGAAAGAATTCGTGAATTTATCGTAAAAATAGCTTTCGCAGACGTAATAACATGCGGAATTATTTACGACACTGAAGAGGTTATTTATTAGTCGGCGATACGGTTCGCAAAGAATTATATTATTGTTTCTCGTTTAATTTTGGAGCACCTCCATTTGCATTAATAGAACCGAACAACGTAATCGAGCCACAACCTTCCTCATCTTCAAGGCAGAATCAGGCAGAATAAAACCGATGAAAAATTTCCTTCTTTCCTGGATCCCGGAATGGGAATGATGGGAATAGGAATGCTCGGATGGCTCGAATCAATTTGGGTTGGGCTGCGTTCCATTTAAGGCCGTTCTACAATAAGTTGCAAACACCCCGTTGCCAATTGCGGAGTGGCAAGTTGCCAGTCACAAATTGTAAATTATTGCAACACCTAGGGGTTGATTCTGTATCTTCAAACAAGATGAAAATTACAATAGTGAGCAAATTTTCTAAGTGTTGACCAATGAAATTATCAGTATTCTAGTAAATTCGCTCACTTTTGTAATTTTCACCTTGTTTCAAAATATAGAATCAATCCCCTGCTGAAAGTCGCTGAAAGTGTGTTTTAAGAATAAACTTGTATGTAAACACTGCAGCTTGAGGGTGTTTACCCATGCAGCGGAATAACGTAACGCGGAATGAGAGCAGAACCAATCACAAGCGTTCCGCCAACTGCAATTGGTGCGAATGCTTGTGATTGGTTCTGCTCTTGTTCCGCTTTAAGGCCCGTCTACAATACATGGAATAAGAAGTAAGAGTAAGAAATTGACCAATCACAGTCGAATGTGAGAAGAATAATCGACTGTGATTGGTCAATTTCTTACTCTTACTTCTTACTCCGTTTATTGTAGACGGGCCTTTAGGCGTCGTCTACAATACACGAAGTAAGAAGTAAGAGTAAGAAATTGACCAATCACAGTCGATTATTCTTCTCACATTCAACTGTGATTGGTCAATTTCTTACTCTTCTTATGCGCGGTCTACAATAACAGTAGCAGTAGTGGATTAGATTGTAAGAGTAAGAAATTGACCAATCACAGTCGAATGTGAGAAGAATAATTGACTGCAATTGATCAATTTCTTACTCTTACAACCTAATCCACTACTGCTACTGCCATTGTAGACCACGCATTACTCCGTGTATTGTAGACGACGCCTTAAGGCCCGTCTACAATACACGGAGTAAGAAGTAAGAGTAAGAAATTGACCAATAAAGGCCCGTCTACAATACACGGAGTAAAAAGTAACCCCGGATCTACAATAGGTGTTTTAAGCCTTAAGCCGTAAGAAATTGACCAATTACAGTCGAATCCGAGAAGAATAAGCGACTGTGATTGGCCCATTTCTTATGGTTTAAGGCTTAAAACCCTATTGTAGATCCGGACTAAGAGTAAGAAATTGACCAATCACAGTCGAGTATTCTTCTCACATTTGACTGTGATTGGTCAATTTCTTACTCTTCCTTCTTACTCCGTGTATTGTAGACGACGCCTCAAGGCCCGTCTACAATACACGGAGTAAGAAGTAAGAGTAAGAAATTGACCAATCACAGTCGAATGTGAGAAGAATAATCGACTGTGATTGGTCAATTTCTTACTCTTACTTCTTACTCCGTGTATTGTAGATGGGCCTTTAGACGTCGAGTCGTAAGGACGCGTGTCGTAAAATTTGTACCTCAGACCAATCTATTAAAATAAACCTGACTATTATCCTATTATCAATTGCTCACATTGAATTTATCATAAAGTCAAACTTTAAGCTAATTCGCCCTCAACATCTGATTGAAAGACAACATATTTAGAAAACATTTATTAATCATCCTGCGAAAACATCTATAAGACGAATTCTTACAGCTCAGAAGTGGGATATTACAATTGATTTTGGATTAATTTCCTGATGATCTTCTTTCGGAGTCGTTAATAGCGTGGAATAGCGGAGTCCGACGAATTAACATTATCATTCGTTGGCAGTCTTGACTCGGAATTACGGAATAGTCTGCCATTGCTCGATCTCATAAAGAAGAGATCAACTAAAGGTCAGCGTACAATTCAGTATCACACATTAGATTGTCTTTCGGAGTAGTTTTGTCTTGTGTGACATCACGTCATTTTTTCTGTCTAAATGGATCGAAATCGCTTGGACCAACTCTCTTTTGATGAACTCAAGACAGAAGTTCTTAATTATGGCCTTGTGCCAGCCTTATCTCGTGAACGGCTGATTGACCAAATTATAATTCACTTGGAACGTCCTCTTACTGACTTTGCTTTTGTGTCGACTGATGGCACATTATCCAGCAATGCACGAGCTTCAACTCAACCATCCTCTAATAGGGGCGATGCGTCTCCTTCGAGGTCTTCTCCTCTTGTTTCTGATCCTTCAATGCAGCAGATGTTTGGCTTCTTTACTGAATTCTTGAAGCAACAGAGTGAATTGATGCAGCAAGTAACTCAATTAGTTGGCTCGATTCAAATCTCCAATGCAGAGCCTCAAAACTTTGAGTCTTCCTCTGTTTTATCGGGAGTATCTGTCCATGTTCAGAGGCCTGCTTTAGCTTTCTTGTTGCGCAAGCCGTCAATCTGTTAGTGTCGCAGCTGCCCTCCTCAGGTTTGGAAGACGAAAATGTTGATATCTGGATCGAGAAAGTGGAACGTGTTTCTCGTATCCATGCTGTTTCCGATCAGGTAACACTCCAGGCCGCCAGTAGCAAGTTGAATAAGACTGCAAAAGATTGGTTGGATCTTAATTCAGGTACTGTAAATGATTCCTGGTTAAATTTAAAACAAGCCATCTCTCAGAAATTCAGAAGGGTATACCCTTTCACGTAACTTACCAAAAAGTAGAAAGTCGAAAATGGAATTATACTAAGGAATCCTTTCAGGATTATGCCACGCAGAAATTAAAGTTTATGCAAAACCTTCGTTTACCTGAAAAAGAATTAAATATTAATTTCCTGATGTCAGGTTTAAGCAATCCATCATTAAGAGCTTCAGCTTCTTTGATCCAAGCGGAAATACTTGATCAATTCCTGGATAAAACCCACTCTCTTATTTTGGCTTATGGTGATCCTTTCAAAAAGACGCCACCTGCTCCTGTTAAGCCTATTAATTCTAAAGCAAATCCTAGGAAAGATGAGGCGATAATCAGTGTTGGTATCTAGATACTTTAGCTGTACCTAAATACGTTAATAAGGATCTAGGTAACTCATTTAGGTACAGCTAAAGTATCTAGATACCATATCTTGATACTTTTACCTAGATACGTTCCAACACTGGCGATAACTGGTAAAACCAATTCACTTTCTGATTCTAAGGACCTGTTTTGCGTCTACTGTTGGACCAAGGGTCATACTCGAGAGAATTTCGTCTGAAGAGAAAGGAACAGAACTCACAAGTTTCTTCTTCTGCTCAAGCATCAGCGATTGCTGCGGTCAAAGAAACGACTCCTACACAGTCCTCCCAGTCCTGCCAGACCTCCCAGGCTTCTTAGTTATCACATTCACCGACTGTGGCTCTTGTCGACATCGGATCAATGAACAGTATAAACGACAATATCGTTAAGGCGACTGCGATAAATAAAACGAATTGTTTTTTAGATGCACTGATTGACACGGGTAGTGCTGTATCTTTTATCCGATCATCAATCTTCTCTAGATTTATTAATAAATCTTTAATCAATTAAAAGTTCCATCTCGCGCGTACATTCAAAGCTATAAATAAATCAATAATTAAAGTTTTTGGAGAATTTACCTTTGATTTTCAGCTTACAGTTTTCCCAAAAAAGACTTTTATAAAGTTTCATTTCTTGTTTTGGAGGACGATGAACTTTTTATTGATCTAATTCTTGGTCGCGATTTCCTGCAATTGTATAGAATTGTTATTGTTTGCGAATCTTTCGGGGGGGGGGGGGGGACTGAAAGTTCAAAGATACAATTATTTTCTGAAATTGCATCTATGGAAGATAATTGTCAATCTATCTCACCTGCTTTAATCGACGAAACAACTTTTGAATCTGATTTCGGTCCTTCAGTTGATGAAAAACTTATATCATTGATTCGTGAAGTCGAGTATGCAACTATTAATCCAATTGTGGATGGTCATGCTGTCACAGTGTCTCTTAAAGACAACACGACTTATGCATATTCTCTTCGACGTTTGCATGGTCTGAAAGAAATCAGATTCGAGAAATTATAGACGATCTCTTGCAAAGAGGTATTATTAAACCAAGTATCTCCCCTTATTGTGCAAGAGTAGTACCAGTAATAAAGAAAAACGGATGCGACTATGTGTTGATTTGCAACCGTTGAATGACCGTGTCGTTAAACAAAAATACCTCCTTCATTAATGGAAAATTGTTTTGCTCGACTTGGCAATAAAAAAGTTTTTTCTTTGCTAGATTTAAAAGACGGTTTTCATCATATAGACGTACATCCGGATCATACGAAATATTTTACCTTTGCGACCCCTGATGGTCAGTTCGAATACACCAAATTATCTTTTTTAGATATTGTGAAGCGCCGGCTGAATTCCAAAAGAGAATGATTCAAATCTTTCAGCCTCTTTTACGCGAGGACAAGGTTTTGATTTATATCGATGATGTTTTGGTGCCATCTGGATCAGTCGAGGAAAATTTGTCTACATTGAAAGAGGTGCTTCTGTTGCTAAAACAATATAAATTTAAACTTAATTATAAGAAATGTCACTTTCTTAGACAAAAAATCGAATACTTAGATTATATTCTTTCACCATCTGGAATTATCTTATGTGATCGTCATGTTAAAGCTGTCAAAGACTTTCCAATGCCTAAAAATGTAAGTTTCAGCGTTTCCTAGATCTTACGAGCTTCTTTCGTAAATTTATAAAAGATTATGCTGTAAAGGCACGACCTTTGCATAATCTCTTGCGAAAGTCAGTCACATTTAATTTTGACAATGATTGCTTAGAAACCTTTCAGTCTTTCAAGAATGAATTGACTTCTTATCCAATTCTTGAATTATATAATCCTTATGCAGAGACATACAGATGCGAGTGCGTTAGTTTTAGCTGCCATTCTTTTTCAAAAACAGGAATCTGGAAAATTGACTCCCATTACTTATTATAACCAAGCCACGAACTCAGCTGAAATAAAATATCACAGTTTCAAGCTAGAGATGTTAGCTGTAGTAAAGGCAGTTGAACGTTTCCATATATTCCTCTATGGATCGGAATTCACAGTTATGACAGACTGTGCTTTAAATGCTGTAAATAAGGCACATTTGAATCCAAGACTTGCTAAATGGACTTTAAGACTTCAGAATTACAGATTTAAGATTTTATATCGTTCAGGTCAAAGAATGGCACACGTTGACGCTCTCAGTAGAATCTCTGATTCTGAAGTAACTGTTCGTGTTGAAGCATTGCCTCGAGAGAGAGAGTTAGAAATTAAACAATTGCAAGATCCTAAAATCAAAGAAATGGCTGAGCAATTGGAGTTTTCAGATCATCCAAAACTGTTCAATATGTGTTTAACAATACTCGAAATTCAGTGTTAAAAACTTCTCCATCGAGATTACTATTGGGATATGACCAACGAAACAATACAGATTCAGACTTAGTAAAATTTTTGAATCAGTTTGCTGGTATTGAAAAAGATTTCTCTTTGAAAGAGAAAAAAATAGAGAATTAGCTCTGAATGTCGCAGAAAAAATTAAATCATACAACAAATTGTATTATGATAAACACCATCAAAAACCATTGTCTTATAAACCAGGCAATCTGGTTATGATCAGGGATGCATCTGTTAAAACTGGAGAATGTAAAAAATTAAAACCTGATTTCAAAGAGGCCCCTTCAGGGTGATTAAAGTTTTGGATAAGAATTGATTATGTGGTACAGGATATTTCTAGTTCCAGCATAATCTCTAGATCATATAATTCGATACCTCTCTCCAGATTACATGAAATTATGGATTAAAGCCTTACCTGATTATAATCATGATGTTTGAGCAAATGCTTAATCTGTCATCGTTTTAAGAATCTGTTTAACACAAATGTTCATTACTGAACTTCTTTTCACACACACACACGTATGCACGCGCGCACGCATGCACATTAGTTGTAAGGTTATAAATTGTCCTTTCAATTTAAATTTATTCTAGGTTACTATATTTTCCCTTATGCGTATTCGTATATTTCTCATCTTATGTATGTACTTATATTATTGATTGTATTTTCTTCCATCATTTTAATTGCAAAACACTTGTTAATTTTGTATACACTTTGCGTATTTTAAAAAAAAAATTGTGTTCGAGACGCACACTATCTCAGGATTAGCCGAACTGTAAAAGATCTGTAAAATGATTGAGTTCACACCGTGGCGGCGAATTCCTAGCAACACACTGTTCGCGTTATTTACTCGTTACTAGGAAAAGACGAATGAGTGAGTTGAATGTTAAGACGTCGAGTCGTAAGGACGTGTGTCGCAGAATTTGTACCTCAGACTAATCTATTAAAATAAACCTTACTATTATTCTATGATCAATTGCTTACATTGAATTTATCATAAAGTCAAACTTCAAGCTAATTCGCCCTCAACATCGGATTGAAAGACAACATATTTAGAAAACATTTATTAATATCATCCTGCGAAAACATCTACAAGACGGATTCTTACAATATACAGATCTTGGCGTGAAGTGCGAGAAAGCGT
Organism: Trachymyrmex cornetzi; assembly: GCF_001594075.2. Taxonomy (NCBI): domain Eukaryota; kingdom Metazoa; phylum Arthropoda; class Insecta; order Hymenoptera; family Formicidae; genus Trachymyrmex; species Trachymyrmex cornetzi. Next base: position 9,620 of record NW_017295694.1, on the reverse strand, counting down.
AAATATATATTATTCAGCAAGCCTCTAGGAAGTTAACGTGATATTTCAGTTAAGTTTTCTTTTCCCTATAAGTTTCACGAATTGCACTAAATAAAAAACAATTGCTTTGTGAGTCTTTATTACATTTTTCAGGTATTAAAGTCTACAATAAACGCATTACCGTGTAAATACACGAAAGGTTTTCGTAGCGATACGCTAAGGACTAAACCCACTCTCCGATAGACTTGTCTATTGGGTAGGCTATGTCGCAAAGACGAAATACGACATTCGAGAACATCTGTAAGCGTCCCGATTGCGCACATTAACAATCGGACACGAAAGGATTTCCTAATCGGACACGGACCCGATTGCGCACAGACCCAATTGCGCACAACCCAATTGTATACGGACCCGTTTGCACACTGATCCGATTGCGCACGGACCCGATTGCGTACGACCCGATTGCACACGGACCCAATTGCGCACGGACCTCTTTGCACACAAACGCGATTGCTCACGACTCGATTGCACACGGACCCGTTTGCACACCGACCCGATTGCGCACGGACCCGATTGCGCACGGACTCGATTGCGCACGGACCCGATTGCGTACGGACCCGTTTGCACACAGATCTGATTGCGCACGACCCGATTGCCCACGGATCCGTTTGCACACCGACCTGATTGCGCACAAACCCGTCTGCACACGGATCCGACATATGTAGGCAATCGAGCTGTAGGCATCAACATAATGTCATAAGAATTTGTACCTTGCTATGTTGACGACTGCATAAAAATATTATCTCGGCTTCGGTAGTCTAAAGTCTTAGGACAAAGTCGCACGGAATACAAGAGATCCGGGTTTAACTCCTGGCCGAGATAATATTTTTCGCAATAAGAATTAATTATTTACAGATTTTAATATGTTATTCAACATTATTAAGATCGTTTCGAAGATGCTAATAAGCATCAAAAGTTTATTAAATTGCTTGTCAATTTAACTCGTGATAGTACTGCTATCATACAAGCATTTAAGATCTAGCTAGACCGTTTAAGGCTTTGCCCAGTAAGTAAGAAATATTTTGAAACATTTCAGCAACGTTACAACATTGCTACAACGTTGCTGAAATGTTTCAAAATGTTTCTTGCTTACTGGGTAATTTCTGTAATTTAATAAACATTAAATAAAACGTTATCCTGAAAACAAACCGTGAAATATGTAAAATTAATGAAAAATAAACCTTTAAAAAATGTTACTTCTAAACATTATTTTAAATAAAAAATTAGTGTAAAATTTACATTTAATAAATGTTAAATAAACGTTTAAAAAATATTTCTTCCAAACATCATTTTAAATGAATAATTGATGTAAAATAAACATTTATTTAACATTAAATAAACGTTTAAAAAATGTTATTTTGTGTGGAGATGAAACAAAACGTAAAATTAATTACAAATAAACATTTAGAAAACGTTAAATAAACATTAAGTAAATATTATTTTGAAAACAAATCGTGAAATGTAAAATTAATGAATAATAAACGTTTAAAAAACGTTTAAAAAACATTTTCTCCCCATTGGATTGTTATTTGTGAACCCAGTGCTTCTGCCACTTTTTCCCAATAAATAGCTTTTAAATCTGATCTGTTATATTGTGAATGAGAAATATCCCACAAAATAGGTCTTTCACGCAATTCTTGTATTAATTGGACTTCGGTATTCCTTGTCCAATTGATTTTTTTACTCATTATTACAGATTACTGAATTCTTATATGTTTCAAATTCCTTCATTCAAAAATCCGCTGATATATGACACGTGGCCAAACTTCTCGCAATTTTATTTGCTACGACTCAGAATCGCCTGACTGAAAATAGAGTGATTTTTATTCTCCAGTCGGCAGCTGCCTTGCTGTGATTGGTTGAATGATAGTCAGGAGTCCGAATCAATACCCTAATATCACACTTTATCTGGGATACATCCTGAGGATGTCCTTAGGATGTTCAAAGGACGTCCTTTGGACATCCTCAGGACGTCCTTTGGAGGTCTGTGTTGTTAGGGTAGTCGAGTCAGAGTCGGGAGTCTGTAGTGTGATTACGGCTTTATACACACTGATACATCTTGGGTGCGTTTCGAGTTATACATAAAGCGCATGCTGTATCGTTTTATCCTTCTTTATTAATTGATGAACAACAAAGATAAACGATACATCATGCGTTTCATGCGTAACTAGGAACGCACCCCTTGTCTTCTTCCGCCATCGATTAATAAAGCAAGTCAAATGAAAATCGTGTAAAAGGATTATGCGATTCGAAATCAAGTTATATTGCCTGCGATTCCTGAGAATCATATTTCATAACCAATAAAACAAAAATTAGTGTTAGTGTATCTTGGAAACGTGTTTTGTATAAAGTGTACGTAAATCTTAAATACTATGGAAGAAAAAACGGAAAATGTAGGTGAAGAACCAACAGAAAAGTTAGTACTTCATTTGATATTGAATTTAAATTTTTTACAGAACCCCATTATAGAAAAGGTATAGGTAAACTTATATATATATATATATATATTACGATGAAATTTTATAATAATGCATGTACACATATAGAATAAAGAATAATTTTTCAAGTTTTACAAAAAGGAACAATTCTCTAAAAATTTTTTTGTTATATTAAACTCTATTTTGACTTTTTAAATGAAATAAAATTATATTGACAAATTTGTGATTAAAGTTGTAAAAAAAGTTTCTTTAATTAATTTTATATAATACTAAAATATTTTAATTAATTATACTTATTGCGACATATTATTCATTAAAAAATGTTAATTTATTCCAAATTAAAACATTTTCTTGAAATTATATTGTTAAGATTACAGTCATAATTCACATAAAAAATTATAAATTGAATTATAAGGCCCAGTTCCACAACTGATGGTTAACTCATAACCGAGGTTCAACTTACTCATTGTCTTTTTCTAATTTTAGAATTGGAAAAAGATGAGAAACAAGTTGAACCTCTATTAAGAGTTAACCATGAGTTGTGAAACTAGACCTTAGTGATTGTAGTTAAAGGACTATTTAATTGTTTAATTAGAATAGAAACTTTTCATATTATTGAATATAAAATTAGTATAAAAATTAACGGATTTCAAAGTTTATAATCAATGGCAAATAATAAATAATAAAAATTTTTTAATTTCTGTTGATATTTATCATTTAAAGGTTTCATAAAGTGAAAGTATGGAATTAATATTAAACTCAACATATGCAATATTGATTTAATGTCATTTATTCGTAGTTTTATATAATATCTTCATGTATTATCTTTTGTAATGTAAGACTCATGTTTTTAAATGAAATAAATATTTTTAGTGTATTATTATGAAATATGTATTATTATAATATAATTACAAAAACCTGACAATTTACAAAATAAAGTATAACAAAATGAAATATAACTTAGGTATTAATTTCTTACCATATAATAACGGGAAATAGAATACCAATTGAGTATATTTGAGTATATTTGAATAACAGCTGCTTTCAGCAGAGAAAACTTATAAGCGAGCATTCAGTGATTCTTTTATATAATTTGTTTTTGCCTTCGCTGAATCTAAGTGTAGAAATCATATTAAAGAATCATATTGAGGAATCACTGAGCGCTTATTGATCAGTTTTTATTGCTGCTAAATGCAGCCAATGACTGCATTTAAGAGACAAAGCTACTTACATTAACAACCATTCAGCAATTTTTTATTATAATTGGTGTCTACACTTGAATTCAGCGAAGAGCTAAAGGCAAGAACCAGTCATATTAAAAAATCAGCGCTCACTCAACTCCTGAACGCAATCATTACTTAAATACATTCAGATATACTGACAGTATTTTACTTTTTATCAGGCGACATTGTAATATCTCGCTCTAGTTAATATATTACAAAAAATTAATATTTGAATTATATTTTGTATTAATATTTTATTTCGGAAATCATCACAAATTATAGTTTACTGTATAAGTATAATACCGTAAATTACGTACAAAATAATGTTTTCTAATTTTAATTGTAAGTTTTCCACAAAATTTTGACGCATTACAATATTTTTCAAATTACATTATATTCAGATTAAATTACATTCAACATAAAAATACCATACACAAAATTGATTATTTTTATCTTTCAGCTTTTTATTGAATTGTGTAAGCTTTTGCAGTAAACTGTATTTATATTTAAATATGTCAAAGGAAGATGTTAAAAAAGAGTTAATTTTTGCTCTTTTTACCAACAAGGTGTAAGTAAAAAGAATAGTGTTTTCTATAGTCAAAAATTTGTTTTTTTTTTGGAGAATGTTAAAAAAATTCTTTGCTAAATAAGAAACTTAAATAAAAAATAACATTTTTTGTAGATTTTGACCTCCTGTGGATACAATAAAGTTTTAAAAAGTTCATACATTTAGGAAACACCTCTAAAATTAATTAAGATATAAATTTAGATACATATTTATGTTCGTGATCAATTTTCAAAGTGTTCCCAAAATGCTATAAACATTTTAATAATTTTATTATATTCAGTTTGTCAAAATCTACAATAACACTATTCCTCTTATTTACATCTTTTTGAGCAAAAATCGGTCTCTTTTTAAGAATCATCTTTGTAAGCGCAACCTTATGCTATGAATCTACATGCAATGAAAGGATTTAATAACCAGTTTTACGATTAGGTCTGAAAGGAGAGAAGAACCTGTCAATTATTTAAGGAATCTAATTGACTGCTTAAGAAATACGGGCCGCTTTTTCAAGATCTATTGGAAGATTATTTTTGCACTTCTATGGGCACTTTTTCTTTTACCTTTTCCCTTGATTTATGATTACTCGGTATTTCTTTCCCATTTTTCTATATATAGGGTAAGTTAGGGGAATATATCAGATGGGAGAATATGCCACTCGTTGTGTTTAATAATGATACCGATTAGCAGCGCTTGCGTTAATGACACAGAATTATTTACAATTGTGTGCTTAACGTGTTGCATAAGTATCAAGAATTTCTTTGCAACAGTATTGTTCTTATGAGTTAAATATGACGGCATGGCATACGAAAATGTACTTCTTATAACTTTTATAGTGCTTTATGTAAGTTATTATTTAAACATTACACAATATTTAGCTCGATTAGCTTGTTAATCTATTAGTGTAAATTAAAATGAAAATATTCAGTACATCGTTGATTCATTTTCTTAACAGTCGTACTGTACAGGCTCATCATAAGATGAAATGACGTCTTGGGGCAATATGCCACTACTTTTGTTAGGGTAAAATGCCAGTAGTCATTTTCTCTAATATATAGGTTAGGGAGCTATAAACAAATATTTTGCCGCATAATTCCGTTGTGACAGGATATTCGTATTGACAAATACTTAATAAATAAACTTAAATATTTATTTATTTGCTTTTATTTGTTTTATTGTATTATATTAATTTACTGCTCAATTCAAAATTCTGAATAGAGAATACAGTTTTTTAATCCATTTTAATGAATTGAATTTTCTTGATTACTGGAACTTAGAATACTTGTAATTACTATATAAATATATATAAAGTAAAACAAATATATATATATATTTATTTATACTTTACATACTTACACATTACATACTTTTACTTTTAAAAATGGCTTAAAATGTAATTGGATAATATCTAATTGTTGCAATAGATGGATTCACGAGGAGAAAGATATATTTATGCTATTAAAAACGCGTCTCAAAGTTTATTTTACATGTTGTATAACTTAATCTATCGAAGTTATTACTTATATCTTTATATTGTTTATATTACCTATATTATGTTACAAATGTTTATTTTCATCATAAAAATCATTAATAATGTGTTCTTGCAATAAAAAAACGAAATAAATGTTATACTCAGTATTTTTTTGTATGTGACATTTTATCCTCATAGTGGCGTATTACTCATTTTTCAGCACTTTCGTATTTCTTTATTTTTAATAACAAAAAATGAATATATTCAATTCCAATTATACACAAATAATAGATAAAGAATGGAAGAAAAAGATCAGTATGTAAAGTTATTTTGAATTGAACAAATAATTACTAAAAAATCTAATTTCGCTTAAGTATGGCATATATTCCCCCAACTTACCCTAATGTCATTTTTTAAACCTTATTAATTTGAATTTTTTAGATCTTTCTCCAATTTTGCAAAAAAATAACTAGATTCTGTAAATCTTGTTTCTAATATCTTATCTGTAATATTTTCTAGAATATAAATCAACGTATCTCTTTTTATATTTACTAATTCTTTATAAATTCTGGATTTTAATCTACACTTTTTATAAAAAAAAAAGAAAAAAGCTTAAGTACAGTGCATATAATTTACATTTTGTTTAAATTTCATAATAATAAGTAACTTAATGATTTTTTCAGGAAGTTAGATGTGCATATGTAGTATTACTGATGGGTGGTTATTGGGTTACCGACTGCTTTCCTATGGCAGTAACATCACTCATCCCGATTGTCATGTTCCCAGCTTTGGGTATACTCAGTACGGCGGATACATGCGCCTGTTACATGAACGATACAATAATGGTATTCATCGGCGGTTTAATCCTTGCTATCGCTATTGAGCACAGCAATCTTCATCTTAGGATTGCTCTCGGAGTCATGAAAACGGTTGGTTGCAGCCACGCAAAGTTGCTTGGTGGTTTATGCGTGGTCACAACTTTTATATCGATGTGGGTGTCAAACACCGCAGCCACCGCTATGATGGTGCCCATAATATTTGCCGTTTTGCGGGAGTTGGAACAGGTATTAAATGACTTCTTCTGTTTAATATCTGATAGTAGCATGTATGAAATTCTATATAAGTAAACTTACATACGTACACAATTACACGTGCACGCAAGAGTATGTGCACTTGTATAATACAATTTATACTACTCTGTTAAAAATTATTCCTCGAAGAAAACTAATGTACTAAATGAAGAATTAAAACCCAAATGCTACAGTATTAACTAATTAAGTTAAATTCTAAAAAGTAAAAGCAGTACTAAGTGGTACTATCTTTGTTGCTTACTGAACTTTAATGACATGTATCGTTTATAAAAAAGATTTAATATCAACAACTATCGCCAAGTTAAATTTCCTACCAACCATACCAAATTAAATAAAGAATCCAAGTGATACCATCTTTCATTTTTATGCAATAAAACCTAAATACACATTAGACTGATAAGAAAAAGAAAAATATTTTTTTTAATCGGCCTCTCAGCTCAAAAGCTTCCATTTCATGCCAAAAGAACACCTTTAAATTTTTATCAAAGTATATTAAGATTTAGAGGTCGCTAGTGGACGATTTTTTAATCAAAGTTTAGATTTTCCTCAATACATGTTCAATTTGATGCAAAAACAGCTTAATTCGGATTTTAAATGTGGTACTGTATGTTTTTTTGGTCGCTGAACACAATGCAATCATTCATTTAGTTTTATGATATATGCTTAAAAAAATACAGCCCGATTATATAATGTGAAAAAATGACCAAATTTCGAGTTCAAGGTCGATTTTAGCAAGGTTCTAAGCATACAAATGGGTCGTTACTCTCCTCAAATTGTAGGTCTGTTCATCTAGAACAAGATCCAATTGGAACTTTCCTGGGACCTCTTACAGGGCCTTTAAAAGTTGCATTTAATTGGATTATAAAACGTTTTTTAGGATGGAAAAAATCTTTTTTCTATTCTTAAAAAGGTTCTAAATTATATCGCTTTTTGGTTTTGACATCCTCAAATCAAATGTCTCAATTTGACGATAAAAAACTTTTTATTAGATAATAAAATGGGTACATAATAAAAAAAAAAATGATTTAATTAATTGAAAAAAGCTACTGTTACGTCCGAGGTTCCGCATGCATGGAACCTGAGGGGGTGAACGTAACGCGAACCGAAACGCCGTATCGTCAGTCCCAGCTCCGGACTGCAAGGGAGCTAAGGGGAGGGACCGACTCAACGGGAAGCACTTCGCTTCGCCCTTTGGCCACTTGGTAGAGCCGGGGGTTCGAGGGAGGACGAAACGGAAGCCTCTCTCGAGATCGACACTCCGCTGAGTGCCGCTCGAGGCAAACGCACAGGCTAAAGGCCGGGAACTAGGTCAGTGTGCCTTAAGGGCACGCTTCTATCCTAGTAGGGGCCAGTGCGTTCGATGCCCTTATTTTCGGCCTTGAAATTGAATCCAAAGGACCGGAGATTGGACCGAGTGCAATCTTGGTGTTAACAGAAGGAATACGAGGAGGTGTTACTCGAAATTAAAACAATCAGGGTTTGAGCATTAAGTAATATAATTGAAATTAAGAATTGTTATTACATTGTAATATAGATATATATATATATATATATAATTAGTTTGATTGTGAGCGTGTGTGTGTGTGTTCTGAAGAGAAGAGAAGGAGAAGGAGAAGGAGGTAAAGGAGCGTTTAAAGAGGGGAGGAATAATCTGTAAGGGGAGTTAAATATTCAGCGGGGACAGTGAACGGGAAAGAAGTATCATTGAGGTATACTACTGCGGTTCGGGGGTTATCTGTAGGTTGTTGCAGCCAATAGGCCAGGAGATCAGCTACGGAAGTGATGAAGTGGGAATATGGTGGTTGAAGAGATGAAAGGAGGGAGGGTTGGTTGACAGGAACGTCTAAAGGAGGAAGATAGACGTCGAAGACGGGGGAAGGATTCAGGTATAGTGACTGGAAATCGGGTATTGCAGAAGGTTCATCGGGAAGAGGGAGAAGGTTCGATACTGGCGAGTATGAAATAGCTATTGGAGGGGAAGGAGGAGGAACAGAAAAAATTGGTTGTGATCATTCTATGACTGTGTCATTTTCGACCGGCGAAGCTACGGTGGTATGATTCGGCAACTGACGAGCCTCCGGGAAATTGGCCCTAATACGTGCCGTTCTGCGGGTCGTCCGGACGTACGTTATGACCGAACGACGAAGGGGACGACCGGTGGTTCCGTCTGAACGCACTGCAAGGTTCATATATCGAAATTTAAAGGGAAAACAATTAAGGACAATAGAACAATTATAGGAACAAAACCGGACGCGAGTTCCTGAAAGTAGTGAGTGGAGTGAGAAGAAAAGAGATAAAAGGGAAAAAAGGGGCGACGTTCACTTACTGGTTGATCAGGTCTGCTGAGTCTGTGACGAGGCTTCAGAAACTTCGTGGTCGGCTGGTAGTTGAGACCTCGGGGCTTCGAGTCACTGATTCTAATACTTATTTCAATTAATAATAATGGAGTCACCCGAGACTCTGACTCGATCTGTTTTATATGAGCTGGGTAGCTTCTCTCGACCAACTTTGAGAACTGTACTGTGATGGCCTCAGCAAGAAGACGGTAGCAAAAGCAAAAGAAGACTAAAAAGCCGAGGGCAGAAAAGACGCTGAGGACCGCGGAACCGTGATTTATATAGCGGTTTTTCCTAATTAGTGGGGTTCAAATTTGGGTGGTGGGATGACTTTCGGGATTTTGGATTGGTCGAGATTATGGGGGAGGAAAGAAGTCGGTTGGAATCAACAAGTGTCAGTAGGTATAGTAGGGCGGTTCTAACTCGGGAGCTCTGAGGGGGGTGCGGGGCGCGGGGGAAC
>NW_017295693.1:32151-33029 GCF_001594075.2 Trachymyrmex cornetzi | reverse complement strand
TCGCCCTGTGACGTCACCCCTCCCTCCCCTGTGACGTCACTATTTATGACGTCATCCCCCTCCACTCCCCCTGTGACGTCACCCTCTCGCCGCGGGTACCCTCCCCCCCGCACCCCCCTCATTGCCACTGAGTTAGAACCCGCCTAGCTACTCTACTCACCTCCGCGGTCCAATTCGGCGTGTATCCTTTATCAAAGACTGTCTTGAATTTGCTCACGCGTACCGAATCACCCACTTTGTATCGCGCGGGTGCGGCAATCTTTACACGATTGTAAACCGTAACTAAGAGTCTGTCGGCGATCGCGGGGGTAACGTCGACGGGACGCATACCGATAGTTCGATGCTTGCGCGCGTTGTAATTTGATACGAGACGTGGTAGGATACCGATCCATTTGTAATTTCCATTGTGCGTAAATTGTTTCCACATGTCGTTCTTCAACGTACGGTTGAACCGTTCGACGACCGACGCTTTCATTACGGAATACGTAGAATAATGGTTGATGTTGTGCTTCTTCAAGAGTTTCCGCACATCCAAGTTGTAAAATTCCTTTCCTTTGTCGGTCTGCAAATTTTTCGAACATCTTTTATCGTCTCGAATTATCTTTGCGATCGCATGCGTCACATCGTTTCTACTCTTGGCTTTAAGCGGCACGGCCCATGTGTGCTGTGACGTGACATTTTGTTCGTCACTGTGCGGACTTGTCGACGGCGGACTCGTGCTTCCTACCGGCTAGGGATGGGCGATGTTTCATCGATTATACAAAAATCGAAGTTTTTTCCGCTCAATAATCGAGACTTGATTCGATGTTTCAGAATTCGATTAATCGGTACATCGATCTTCTTTTTAATGATATCGATTATGGTTGGCTCTCATTAGG
>NW_017295693.1:31607-31976 GCF_001594075.2 Trachymyrmex cornetzi | reverse complement strand
ACTATCCAAGAGTTCTAGATTTATTAGAGACTAGAGAGGCAGTCCCTAGCAGGCATTTAATTTATTTATGAAACAATTTTCTCATTACTAGTAAATATTTTTGGTAACCAAGAAATTGCTTTCTGAAATAAAAATTATATTTTATAAAAAGTAATCAATGTACGGTTTCTAATAGTCGTCATAAATTTAAGAAAAATGTTCTCTTATTAACAACAATCAGATTCAAGTAATGACATTTGTTAGATTTAATAAAACAATTTTCCACTAATAAGTAATTATGTTTTTATTAGAATAAAATATTTTCTTCATTGATAAATTATTTGCTTCAGGATAATATTTTATTGGAACAAAAAACAAATTTATTGTGGC
>NW_017295693.1:30818-31521 GCF_001594075.2 Trachymyrmex cornetzi | reverse complement strand
CTCTATTTCTTTTTTTATTTTGTGATAAAAATAATTTTAAAAATTATAATTCAATATATTTCTAAAAATTAATAATTAAAAAAAAATAAAATTTAGCAATCAGTTTTTTTTTCAAATGATCGATTTTACCAACATCGATGTTTTCTTCCACGATGAATCGGTTAATTAAAAATCGGATTGGATCATAATCGATTATTATAGAATCGATACTTTTCTTGTACATCGCCCATCCCTACTACCGGCTCGAAGGGCGAGCGCGTAGACGAGCGCGCACGCGAGCGCGCGTGCAAACGCACCTGCGACCGTGCGTTAAAAATTCACGTCCTTTGATTTACTTGGCAGATTTTATTCTTTTATACTAGCATTTCTTTTGCGTAATGACCGAGCGTATCGGGAAGCGTAGACGCGCCACGTATCACGCTCGGCAGCTACCGTGAAATGCAATTGTATCATCGTGCCGACTCGCCCACCACCCTTGGAAGGAAGACAGAAGAAGGACCGGACCGTAAGGGCGGCCGCAGAGCAGAGAGAAGGGCACACATCCGGGAGCCCGGATTAGCAGGTTGTACCATTTTATATCATTGCTTGTAACCGCTGTCACCTCAAAAAGGGACCATACTTTCACCATGCACCCCTTGCAGAGCACCGGAGGAGGCCAGAATTCCCGGCCACCCTGGAGGGGCCGGACGAACGTCCGTCGGAA
>NW_017295693.1:30081-30672 GCF_001594075.2 Trachymyrmex cornetzi | reverse complement strand
CGCGCGAATGCCGTGACACGCGGAAGCCAATCAGCGTGACTACCTCCCCCCGCAGGAGGGGGGAGCGCTAAGCAACCTGCGAGAATCCGCCGGGAGCTCCCGGGCCTCGCTCTTTCCGTGAACGAGCGAGTAGAACTTTGTGAGGGAAGTGCGAAGTCGGCGTCGACAAGAACGAGTGCCAATTACCGAGAGAATTAACGAGAGGAAGCCGAGAGGACGGAGGAGCCGACGAGGGTGAGACGAGCGTCGTCATTGAGGCTGCCGACCGGGGTACGTCGCCGGGTGGATCGCACGTAAGCCAGCTCGCACCGTAACGATAAAATCGGCGCAATGGCCGCCGTATAGAACCGCGGAGCCGCGAGCCACGTGCCATCCTCCCGAGCTTGGGAATTATTAGCTGTCGCGTTTCGAGAGTCAGAGTGAGGGGAGTAATATTCGCTGCCGAGTGGAAGTAAATTAGAGTCGTGTGGAGAGAATCGAGGGCCGAATCGCGCTCGTTCCTTGCGCCACGGGAGAGTCACTGTCGGTTACCGAGTAGAGCAGAGCCGCGTAGAAGCGCGCGGAGTAGACACGTTGTCGAGTTTAGTCGGG
>NW_017295693.1:29184-29454 GCF_001594075.2 Trachymyrmex cornetzi | reverse complement strand
TTTCGAAAAGAGTGGCACACTCTCTCGTGCCTGGCGCCCAACTTAGAATAAGAATTATAATTTTGGCCGAAAAACCGCCTGGCTGTCGCAAAATTCTGCAACCGAGGGAAAGAAGATACTTTTGCGTACTTTGAATACCGAGAACACGCGACGAAGTTGTGCCGTTGCTCGCGAGTACGGTTACAGTGCTTACTCAGCACGTCGATAACGGTAAGAATGTAGCTGTAACCTCTGTTGAATCGCGTATATGGACGCATCTCGTCCACATCC
>NW_017295693.1:28252-28700 GCF_001594075.2 Trachymyrmex cornetzi | reverse complement strand
TGACCAGCCTGGCGCGAGGCCTCGAGCAATCGCAGACGATCTACAATTTCGTTGGGATCGTCCCAATGGATATAGTCGATCTTGTTATCGTTTAGTGTCATTGTACGCGGTAAATTCGCTCTTTTGTTAATTCCCGTTTCAACTTTTTCATCCAACACCAATGGCGCTATTATGTTCTTATACTTGTATCCCTTACTACCCATTACTTGATTACTCGGGCTATGATCGCGTCTGAGAGCGTTTGTCGTCAGCAGAATGCTTCTGTAGGTGTGTACGTCGTCATCCGTACACATAATTTCGTTGGGAAATTTCATGAAAATTAACTTGTACAGACCCGCTGTTTCATCATATCTTTTCCCATCTATAATTATACCATCATTTTTGTGCAAGGTGATACGTTTGTCACCGAGCATCGTTCCCTCGTCGTTGAAATAAACTCCGTACACAA
>NW_017295693.1:26694-28114 GCF_001594075.2 Trachymyrmex cornetzi | reverse complement strand
GGTAACCTCAAAAATTTCTTCGACGGAGGGAACATGGTCGTGCGATAACTCATGCGGCTGTATTATTTCAGACATTTCATTCAAAGCGGATGGTATGGTTTTCGATCGATTCAACATTGATTTTACAGGCGTGGAAACCTGTATAGGATTGTCGTACAAAGCACTCGGTCGTTTCCTTTTGAGTTTTGGTTCCTCGTCTTCTCTCGAAAAGATTCGGTCATGATTGGATCCTTGGAGGAGTCAGCGGTGTTTTCCACAATCTGTTTCAGCGGGTCGACAATAGGCTTGAAGTGTCTCTCCAATGCGATGTCCTCATCCATTTTACCAGTCTTCAAAGCGCGGTATTTTTTGCGAATCGAATCACTCGTTTTCGCAATCTCTTTCGCTAGCTTCTCACGATCTTTGCTGTTGTCCATGTCAACGTATCGAAGTCAACTGATCGCATCACGGCATTGCAAAGTCATTAAATCCTTTTCTGTATCGCCCATCGGTAAGCGCACTGTCCTTGTCAATTACTAAAAATCCATACTTTTGCTGCCAACATTTACGACATAAATCGCAGAAATTCTCGTATGGCATGTCGGTATTCACGTGATCGTTGTACACGCGTTTCAGATTGGTACCATCCTGTTTGAATAGGATCAATAGATTTGCATTGTCGCGGATAAGGTGCTTGGGTATCTTTGCATACGTCTGGCAGAGATAGAAGCAACCGACGTTCGCGTGCTGTCCCATTGCAAAGTACTCTCTTATCGCGTCCTGCTTGTCGCATGCCACGTCATCAAAGATAAAGATGGAATTCGGAAACTCCTCGCTTGGTGGAATGACGTCGCTGTTATTGGAGAACGTAAAATAGCCAATTTCTTCGATAGGAGCTAGCAGATTCGCCAGGTATCGATATTTCGTCTGTTGCAGCAATTTCGAGTACACGTACACGTTCTCGAATCTTACGCCGTGCGGACGTTCCAATAGGCTTATCAACACGATCGTCTTGCCACAATTTGACGGTGCGCAGACGATCGCGCGTATAGAGGCCGGTAGTATGTTGCCATGTTTGCGCGTCTCTTTATCGGTTTGTACTTTGCCGTCGAGATTCGTTACTTTAATCATCCGCGATTGGCGCACGAACCGCATATTTCCTCCTTCCACAAAATACTGAAAACAATATCACGAGCGGGCCTATTTACAGAGCTGCGTAGAGCGAAATCGCTCAGTAATCAAAATGTTTCTCGTCGTGTCAGACGATCTGCATAGTTTAACTTCAAAAGAGCTGGAATACATACCGAAAATTATACTGCTGCGACAGTTTGAATATTGTATAGATCTGTTGTGGGACAGATTACCCGAACATATACGAGCAGATTCGGAGGTACAGCGATACCGTCGATGCCTGAAACATTACAATTTACCGACTCATCAT
>NW_017295693.1:26013-26385 GCF_001594075.2 Trachymyrmex cornetzi | reverse complement strand
AAAGCCGTAAACGATAGCAAAGCAGCGCAGCGTCAACTGGAAGAACTGCAACGTCATAATCACGTCATGGAAGGTCGCGGCGTTTATCTCGCTCCCTACAAGCGCGGACGAGGTGTCGCGCGTAGAAAAAAAAAACGTCGATGAAACGTTAAAAATTCCGAGGGGAGTAACTACCGATGTGCAACTGCAACAACTTGCAAACCGTATGCGCATTCCATATTTTAGAGGTGTCTTTATGCGTACTACATTACCGGTTAACGGAGTACGTCGGAACGAGAGCGGTATCGTAAATCTAGACAATGCCGTGGGACCCGGTACGCCTTGGGTGGCATATGCGAAAAGGGGGAATCGCGTCGTATACTTCGACAGTTT
>NW_017295693.1:24069-25084 GCF_001594075.2 Trachymyrmex cornetzi | reverse complement strand
CACGAGTTTTCACCGAGCGTACCGCCAGGATATAAGATATCGGAAAGACCTACGCAGATCATTTACCTTCCGATCGTACGGAGCATTGCTGATCTAACGATTCGCGTGGTGGACCAAGACGGTCGATTGCTTGATTTTCGCGGAGAGCAGATCACCGTTAGATTGCACGTACGACGGCGCTAACGTGAGATGCTTGTGTTGAACGAACAGCCGAAACAGACGAGAGGTACATCTTTTACTGGAAAGAATACACCTGAAAAAAAACTCACTGCGTCCAACGTCGCATTTTTAAAGTCCTTGGGTTTCATCGTACGAAATGGTTGATATCTTGAATATTACCGGTGAGCCGATCTTTGACGACCGCATCGTCAAGATTGAGACTCACACGTTCAATCCGTACGCCAACACTACGTTTGGACATAGCGATGAGATACGGATACCTATATAGCAGCAGGATTTGTATACGTTGCCGTGCGATAGTTTTCTCTACGTCGAAGGAAGATTGACGGTGAAGAAGAAAAACGATCAGATGTCGTCGACGCTTGGAAATAATTGCGTAGCATTCATGTTTGATGAAATTCGATATGAACTCAACGGTGTGGAGATTGACCGTAACAGAAACGTTGGAATTACCAGTACCATCAAGAACTATGTATCGATGACGTACGACAAAGCTTTGATTGCGTTGAACGCTGAATGGAACTCTGGATCCGACACGGAGGAAGGATACTTTAATTTTTGCGCGCAGCTCAACATGCTGTTGGGCTTTTGCGAAGATTACAAACGCGTAGTCGTCAACGCGCGCCACGAATTGATTTTGATACGAGCGCGCAACGATTACAATTGCTTGGTGGGAAATCCTGCGACGGAGCCAGAGATTGAATTATTCAAAGTGCAGTGGCGGATGCCTCACGTAGCATTAAACGAGATCAATAAATTATCAATGCTGCAAGCGTTGGAAAGCGGTCGTTATCTGAATATAAGTTTTCGCTCGTGGGATCTGTATGAGTATCCT
>NW_017295693.1:21310-23734 GCF_001594075.2 Trachymyrmex cornetzi | reverse complement strand
AACGTAGTGCGCAAAATCATGTAAATTGCAACGTCAGCAAGTATCCCAAATATAAAAGAATGGAAAACCAGGGTGAGGTGCAGTCTCGAAAAATTGCATGGTCATACCAATGTTTGTGGATCTACAAGGATTCATCGTTAACAAGAAATTTATCGTGAAGGAAGTAGCGGTGCTGAGAGAGGGAACCATTCTCACACACTATATTTTTTCGCATCCTATGCCATGGCATTTTCTGACGAGATTCGACAAATCTTGCGCTTCCTGATTGAGTATCACCATGGATTGCGGTGGGATGATGGGGTGGTCCCTTACAGTATGGTGAGACGTTTAATTACGGAAGCTGTATTAGAAGAGGATGTCGTATATGTCAAGGGACACAAAAAACGAGGATGGCTAGCTGATATGCTCGACACTGATGATATCATCGTTGAAACTCTGGACGCGCATTACAAAGATGTAGAATCGCTAAGTAATCTAGATGATTGTAACACTATACGATGCGGAATACATGCAAAGAATTGCGCTTTACAAAATGTATTTAAGATATTTAAGATATTTAACTGGTGGTCGCGACACCAAGAAGAGTTGTAAGATTTTTAAATAAAATCTATTTGAAAATCTTCTAATTGACTTATTAATATTTAAATAGTTATATTATGTTAAAGTTAAAAAATATGTAATTCTAGTTGACTTATTAATATTTGAATAATTAAATTATGTTAAAGTTAAAAAATATTTTATATATAAAATTGACAAATTAAAAATTTTTTATTTATCTAAATATGTATGTAACATGACTGACAATTGTAGCAATAGATAATTTTATACTTGAAAAATATAATTTTATACTGAAGATGGCCAAATTAAAGGCCGAAACGTTTATACATTGTAATAAGAGTGTTATTATCGTAATTGTACACCAAACATCTTATTAAAAATTGCGTACATAACATATCTTGCAAGATATATTTCACTAATAAAATCCAGTGTGTGGCATACGCTCATTTTTTGAAATTTTATTAAATAAATCTATGTTATCTCACATTAATATGTTTTTATTTTCGCCACCCTAACCTGTAGATATTTAAAATAAATATAACTGATAGATATTGAAATGAATCGATAGCGGTTCAGTCTGATAGCTGTTTATAGCTGTTAAATACCAGTCTGATAGCTGTTTATAGTAGACCGATAGCTGTTCGATAGCGGTTCGATAGCCGTTTGATAGCGGTTTGATATAAGTCTAATTGTGCTTCAATGCGAAGAGCTACAACGGATAAAAGTGCTGAGGTGGTAGAATCTTTCAAGCGCGACTTCTTCTCATACAGTTTTGACTGAGACGCACACTTTTACACTTTTTTGGTACTTTGCCGCTGATATATTAATTCATGATAATGATGATGATCTAATTGCAACTGGTGATCTAATTGTAACTGATAAAATGCTGAAGTTTCTCCATGGAATCTCGGATGCGAGATATACTTTTCGGATGAAGTATAAACTTTTGCACGTGGTAGTATACTTTTCAGCTGAGGTATAAACTTTCGCATGTGGTACTATACTTGGTCCGAGGATTCTTTTCAAAATGATATCACTATGTCACGTACATTTTTACTATAAATTCTCGCACAGCCTCCGCGGTCAATTAGTCTGCTTGTTCAGTTTCGTGTCAGTTAGTCAATCAGTCTGTGTGAGACTAAAAAGAGATGGCCAATATCAACACTTTGGTGGAATATGCTGTGTACATAAACATGCAGATTCGTCTACTATTAATAAAGGCTGCTAATATAAGTGAGGGTGCGCTGAACCTTCAGACAGCAGGTGGAACAGTCGAGCAATCTGATGGATTGAGAATCCAGTTGGATATCAGCGATGACAATGAGGTGATGGGAATAACGTGAGTATTACAGTATTATATTACTAGGATTGAACGTGATTATCGAATATCCTTTCATATATTTATTAAATAATTTACTTTTACTTTTTTTTTTGAGAGGAGGAAAAATGATATAGTACTAATCTTCTAATTATTATTATTTTATCTAATAATAATAATTTTAAACGATAAGAACATTCGGAGACGATACTTCGCGTGTGCGGACATGTATCACTTCGACTAAGTATATCACAATTTCATATTTTTATTTTTTTCCAGACTTAGCTCCGCTGACGTCATCATGAGACTGAACCGACTATTAGATGTCTTGCTTGAGAGGATACATCGATTGGAAGAGAATATAAATGATGCTAATAATCGCCTAAAAAGAAGAGATTCGGATGATGATGACGTCAATATTGTGATGTAGTGAACACGTTAATAATTATTTAAAAATTATACATATATAAATAATAAATATATACACATATACATATATACATACATACTTATACATATACACATATATACATATAAATATATATACA
>NW_017295693.1:20004-20405 GCF_001594075.2 Trachymyrmex cornetzi | reverse complement strand
TTTATATATTTTTTCTTATGTAAAATTACTGCTTAGTACAAGAAAAATAATGACAATAATGAGAAAACGTTAAAAGTAATAAAAAGGATAATTTTCGCATTGTTTCCTTTAGAAAACATCCCGTTTGGAGAAATTTAAAAAAATTACGAACACTTGTATATAATTATACATTAGCATTTTTTTTACATTTCTCCAACCTTGATTTTGTCCAAAAGTAGCAATGCGAAAATTATCTTATTAATTATTTTTTGTTTTCTCACTATTACTATTATTTTTCTTATATTAAACTAATTTGTTAGAAGGACAAAAGAAGGATGTATGGACATATTTCATATATAATTATATAAAAACAATGAAGACAGGTCAATATTAGAATGTTTTTATTGCTTTGCAAAAAAAAC
>NW_017295693.1:16410-19960 GCF_001594075.2 Trachymyrmex cornetzi | reverse complement strand
CTGCTGTTCGAAACCAGCGTTAAATTGTCCTGTATGTTTCTGTGTACAATTTGCGTGCGCATCACGAGCATACGTACAAGAGGTAAATCCTGTCTCGACTTTAGGATGTTACGCCACCAAATGAATGAATATATATTTATATAACATGCTTATATGTGTTCGTATACATTTATATGTTTGTGCATTACAAATATTTTACTGTGCGGTGTGATTAAAAAATTCCTCGAGTTCTGAAAAAAAATATCCAGAAGGGTGAAAAATCTAATATATTTTTTTTAGAAACCATATAATTTTGACACATCAATAATACAAAACTTGTAAATTTCTATTGTGATTGTCAATATTGTGCAAGACCATAGAATCCCCAGCGCATGGGCCTTTGGGGTCATCCCAGTTGAAAAATAGCAACCATTTTCTCGTTCACTTCGTGCTAAAACTCACCGAGCACGTCTTTTGATTGAGAAAAAGTTCAGTGGATAAAACGTTGGTGTGCCCGGGGCCAAAATCTCATCATTAGTAGGTCAAAGTAATTTAATAAATCATAAGTGGTCTGTACTACCACTTATGATTTATTAAATTACTTTTTGGATAAAGAATTTTGCCTAGGCCAGGCTTGTCGAATTTGTTCCGGAGTCAAAACACAACGCCATCAACGCAAAAAAATTCAATGTGGGTAAGATTTCGAGAACTGTAAATTATTGATATTCATTTAAGTGACGCTTATCAACACTTTATAATTCCTAAAATCTTCTCACATTGAATTTTTTTGCGTCGATGGCTTTGCGTTTTGGCTCCGGAGTTCTAATTAGACAGGCTTAATCTAGGCGTTCTGCAATACTTGTGTTAATGCAAAAAGGAAAGTAGAGTATTACATCATGACATGCACAAAAACTGTATCTGGAGACACGGTAGTGCCTAAATATAAATCAGGCTGAAATGAATCTAAATTCAAAATTAATATATAAAATATTAGACTAAAAAAGCCATTTAGACAGATGTTATTCGCTAAAATTATTATTCAAAATGAATACATACATTACAATTTCATACGACGTTTCGACCCTACATGTGATCTTCAGCAGTGAAATTAATGTTCGTGTTAAATTCTTCTAAATCTTGCTATCGGTCAATGTATATATTACATAATGAAAAGTGAGTTATTTTCAATAACTCCTATATATTTGCGTCAATAAATTATTCTTGATCATAATCCATGTCAGTGATACACACGTAAAAAGAAGCCTGTTTGAGTTTCACGGTTGTTGTTACTTCCAAATAGTTATTACTCAAAGTTGTACGCACGGGTTGCAATCATATTTATTCATTAGAGAATATCAATTTTTAATTCTAACGGTAAAATGTAAATGCGCCCATGCGCGCACATTTGAATAAATTTATTGCATCTGCACGATTCCTGCACGGCACATGTGCGTATTATATATTGGGTATGGGAATAAGTTTCCGCCCTCTTTGAAAAGAAAAAGATGTGTTTATTTATACAAATCTATATAAGTTTATTAAATTTATGTAAGTGAGTTTATTCAAAGTATGCTCTTTCGGAAGCGACAACTTTCTCCCACTTTTCCGGTAATAAACGGATTCCTCGAATGAAAAAATCTTTTGTAGCGATCCATTCATCAAGCCATTTTTTGATATCTTCATAAGAATTGAATCGTTCTCCAGAAAGGGCCGACTGCATGGATCGGAACAAATGGAAATCTGAAGGAGCAATGTCCGGTGAATACGGCGGGTGGGACAGAATTTCCCACTTTACTCCTTCCAAGTATTTCTTGACCGGTTTTGCAACGTGTGGCCTAGCGTTGTCATGTAACGGAATCAGCTTGTTGTGCCTATTATCCCATTCCGGTCATTTTTCTTTCAAAGCTTGGTTTAAACGTATCAGTTATAGTCGATAACGATCGCCAGTGATGGTTTCGGACGATTTGAGCAGCTCATAATATATAACACTTCTCTGATCCCACCAGATGCACAACATAATCTTCGAAGCATGGAAATTTCGTTTTGGCGTTGATGGACCTGGTTCACCTGGCATCACCCATGTTTTCAAGCGTTTAGGGTTATCGTAGTAGATCCATTCTTCATCGCCAGTTACGATACGATGTAGAAAACCCTTCCTTTGTTGTCGTTGACGAAGCGTCTCGCAGATGACCAAACGCCTTTCCATGTCTCTCTCTTTCAATTTGTATAGCACCCAATTTCCTTCTTTTTTTCACCATTCCCATTGCGTGTAAACGTTTTCCAACAGTGGATCTATCAACATTTAACTCTTTTGACAACCTATCGAGCGATAAACGTGAATCTTCTTCGAGTAATGCTTGCAATTCTGCATCTTCAATTTTTTTGGTGCACTTTCGCGTTCTTTGTCACACACGTCAAAATTACCACTGTTGAATCGCCGAAACCATTCTTTATGTGAAAGTTAACGAGTGTTAGGTTTATGTCAGGAACGAACTCGTCGAGTATAACAGTAATATACTGGGAAATCTTGTGTATATATATATATATATAAGTAGACTAGGAATCCGATAATATCGGGAAGGAAATCTGGAACCAGGAAGGAGACTGTAGATCAAGCCAACTAGTCGACACGAATACAAGATAATACTTTATTGTTGAGCACCGTACAGTGTACACTCACGTCTTACAGCTCTACTCACGACCATAGTCGTAGTCACAATCATGCTAATAATCCGTCTTCTCCTCTCACTACCTCCGCGGCGCATGCGTCGCGGAACTACTTTCCTCTAGGCCAATCGGCGCCTAGAAGAACTACATGCTCTTTGCTACACTCTGTGCGCTGTAATACTTCATTATGGCTGCTTTCCTTTTAGGAGACACAGTCGACACAAATCGACACAAGTGTCGTTCTATCTTTGTCACTCTCTGAATATCAAGAAGGATAGAACGACATTTGTGTCGACTTGTGTCCATTTTTCATCGCCAGTTACGATAAGATGTAGAAAACCCTTCCTTTGTCGTTGACGAAGCATCTCGCAGATGACCAAACGTCTTTCCATGTCTCTTTCTTTCAATTTGTATGGCACCCAATTTCCTTCTTTTTGCACTCTTCCCATTGCGTGTAGACGTTTTCCAACAGTGGATCTATCAACATTTAACTCTTTTAACAACCTATCGAGCGATAAACATGAATCTTCTTCGAGTAATGCTTGCAATTCTGCATCTTAAAATTTTTTCGGTGCGCGTTCTTTGTCACGCACGTCAAAATCACCACTGTTGAATCGCCGAAACCATTATTTACAACTGGTTTTCGATGGAGCATGCTCACCGTAAACATCTACGAGCAAACGATGCGATTCTACAGTACTTTTCTTTAAAATAAAATAATGGAGTAAAACTTCCCGCAAATGTTGCTTTTTTGGATTAAATTCCGACATCTTCAAAAGTTACTCTTTTTAACGCTTTGAACGAATGTCAACTATTGAGCTTAAAAGTTTGAACACAAACCTTTCAAACACATGAATAGGGTATATAGGGGGATTCTAACCCAGGGGCAACGAGGGGGGGGGTG
>NW_017295693.1:11943-15397 GCF_001594075.2 Trachymyrmex cornetzi | reverse complement strand
TATTTATTTATTTATATGTATATATGTATATATGTATATATATGTCGTACGGTTTGTTCCAGGTCCATATTTTTTTTATACTTGAAATGGCTTTACAAATCTAATGTATAACTCTTACAAATGGTTATCATGTTATGTATACAATATATCATAAGCTACATAGCATTCTGTATGCTATGGTTGTTTCCAGGTCTTTTTAATATACTGGTTGTTTCCAGGTCTTTTTAATGTACTGGTTTTTTCCAGGTCTTTTTAATGTACTGGTTTTTTCCAGGTCTTTTTAATATACTGGTTCTTTCCAAGTCTTTTCAATATACTGGTTGTTTTCAGTTCTCTTTAATTTATACTGGTTGCTTCTAGGTTTTTTCAATATATTGATTTTTTCCAAGTTTTTTTTCAATTTATGAGTTATTTCCTAGACTTATAAATATATTTTATTTTGAAATATCTACAATATCTGCGGGTAACGCATTGCCACTTACTCGCATAATATTATAGGTCGCGGCCTAATTTACGCTTATATATAACACTTAACCTTATCATTTATTCTTGTTTAATATTTAATAAATGACTAGAATAAAAATGATGAAATGAATGTTAAGCATTGCAAGCGTGAATCAGATCGCGGCTTAGGAATTTTTGACCACTGCTGCGGTACATCCTCTTCTCTCATTAAAAATTCAGGACATAATAAATGTTAGATGTCAATTTACGTAGTCAACGTACGTAGTCTGATAGCAAAGCCTGTAGAGATAGATTTTGAACAGGGCCTACCAATTTTTGACTGCAGAAAGACAACAAATTGTTCACAAAATATGTATTATCTGACATTGTCAACAAATTGCTGTCAGAAACATGAAAACAAGTCTGCTTTGCCAGCAGATTGGTACCAGAAACCATCAGCAGAAAGTCCTGCATAACTTGACAGCAGATTAAGAGCAAATTGAGAACAGATCTGATTCGAGCAAATCTCAAGTAGCAACACAACGTCTTATTGACGTTAAAAAATGCCATCAAAACATCTTTTTAAGACGTCATTTGACGTCACATGACGTCACTTTGCTACTTGGGATTCTGCTCGATTACTGCCACCAATCTGCTGGCATCGCCTGTCAACAAGCTTTGTCGACAAATCTATAGTCAAATGCAGACACAGGTGGCTGAAATTAAGTTTGTTGCCAATTTTGCCTCAAATTGGTAACATTTTGCTATCAGGTAGTAAATACATTATTTGAAAGTTGCACTTCGTAATCATTAACAAAATGTTATTCGATACAAAAAATTACTTGTTACGCTTTACATGTTTAATTACGTGTTACGTTTTTAACTTATATACAAATATATTAATATATTTCTAAAAATTTTATGCAATAAGGTACACCTTACTACAAGTTGTCAAGAATACAAGGGCTTAAAGACCGCAGCACACACTCTTGCATAAAGCATAATGCATAGTGCATAAAGGAATCAACCAATCAAAATTCTTCTTTTCCATGGAATGGGAGGAAAGAAAAGATTCTGATTAGTTGATTCCCTTATGCACTATGCATTATGCGTTATGTACGAGTCTGTGTCTGGGCCTTTAAGGCCGTAGCACTTTTGCATAACCTATAACACATAGTGCATAAGTAAATCAACTAATCAGAATCTTTCCTTTCCTCTCATTCTATGGAAAAAAAGAATTTAGATTGGTTGATTCCTTTATGCGTTATGCATTATGCGTTATGCAAGAGCCTGCGGTGCGATCAATAACCTATAACATTCTCAGCTCAGCGGCTAAATGAGGAAAGAGCAAAGAGTGAGAAAAGGGATAAAAATAGCGGATGCGAATACCTATATTTCTAACATAGACTTATAAGATAGACGGAGCATTCGTACGAGAGAAGCTAAAGACGTAATAGAAAGAGAAAGAAACAGTCGAGGAGTAGTTCTTTTCTTTTCTAGTAGTGAATTGATTGGTCGCCGTGGCAGGCCGGGAAGCGGTCGAGAGCAATAAAGATAGACGTTCGAGAGTTGTGGCCTTACGCTCAAGCTAATTGGTCCCCCACCGCTCACTGTGGAAGAGGGAAACAACTATGTCTGGAGTAGAGCTGTCCTTCAATGTTGTCGTCAGCTTCTCTTGTATGAATGTTCCGTCTATCTTATAAGTCTATGATTTCTAGTGCTCTAATGTGAAAAGAGTTAAGCGGGGAGCACAGACTCTTGCATAACGCATTACACATGAGGCATAAGAAATTGAACCAACCAGAGTTCTCTATTACATGAAAGGGAAAGAAACGGAGAACTTCGATTGGTACATATTCTTATGCATTACGTTGTGCACGATTCAATTGGAACAGAATGTGTATGCTGTACATGGTTGAGGTCCGTTTCGGATGGAGTTAGATTAAATGTAGCTTTTTCAGGATGCTTTCCGATTCATGCATGATGTGCATGAAACGATAAAAAATCGTTTCGTTTAACGCTATTGCGCACATTAGTATACATTTGATGCATCGTTGCCATGGTGAAGTGGGAGAAGTATGTATATTTCCCTATAATTTTCTAGATTTCTCTCACTTTTTACGTGCATTATCTGCTTCAAGTCTTTAGGTGAGGCAATTAATGTGACATCCCTAAAAGATCGGTTCTCATAAATATTTTCTCAATTTCATCGCCAGATAGTTGAAAAAATAATAATATTAATAACGAGTAAAAATGGCAACGCAAATAAGGTTACGAGAATTGTCAATTTCAATTGAAAATACTGGAGAGATTTTAACCTTATTACTAAATGAAAAAGATTTTGAAAGAGCAAACAAGGGTGAGGTTAATTATTATTAAAAAGTTATTATTATATTTAATATATATGATAATAGAGATCCTTCCTTTTCTTTTCTACAGATGAAAAATTTGTAATGTATCTAATAGAACAAATGCTTACTACATACAAAATAATTGTGATAAAAATACATTGCATTACATTAAAATGAATTAAACTAATAAATTTTAGATATAATCTTTACTTATCTTACCTAAAATGTTCCTTGAATTCATATTTTGTGTAACCGGGAACGATTGTTTCAACATAATTTTCAAGCTTTTTTCTTACTGTAACCTCATTACGTGTCTCATTAATCAGTTGCACTAAATACAGTGCTTGTAAACCTTCATCTTCGCTATCTGATGACGAAGATGATGATAAGGATGATGATGAAGATGAATCACATTCATTAATAACATTACTAATGAATAAAGGCAATAATTTTCTGGTCGCCATTTTGTACATAAAACGAAACGATGTTTAAGCATTAATGCGATTCATGCGCATCGTGCATGAATCGGAAAGCACCCTGTGTCTGGGTCTTAAGACCGCAACACAGACTCTTGCATAACGCATAACGCATAGTGCATAAGCAAATTAACTAGATCAGAATCTTTCTTTTCCTCCCATTCCATGGAAAAAAAGAATTTC
>NW_017295693.1:7620-8025 GCF_001594075.2 Trachymyrmex cornetzi | reverse complement strand
TCATTTTAATATCAAGTCGATTTTTTTAATGGAACTCCTCATTTTTTACCACGGAAATGGAAACAGAGGAAGATTTCACGTCCGCATGTGACCTTGACATTGACCTTGACCATTCCAAGAAATGTTCTTCTTGCAACCATTAGAAGTTTTCAAAATCGCATTTAGTTATGCCTTGATAATAACGGTCAATTATTTGAACATAGATAAATTTGCTTATGGAGTGGACTTTAACATGAGGTCAGACATTAAATCTTGAAGTTGATAACTAGATGATACTCGACCTTGCCTTAACTGGCTGGGTGACTCCTCTATCTTACCTTAACTGGCTGGGTGACTCCTCTATCTTGCCTTAATTGGCTGGGTGATTCCTCTATCTTGCCTTAACTGGCTGGGTGACTCCTCTAT
>NW_017295693.1:5676-7267 GCF_001594075.2 Trachymyrmex cornetzi | reverse complement strand
TTGAAGGTCATCGTCAAGGTCAAGGTCAAGGTCACCATAAGTTAGCCTTGTCTGTACCCTACAACTTTTGTATAAACAAATTTCCTCCAAAATGTTTACCATCTGAGATATTCCTATCCGTTATTTAAAATGGGACACCCTGTATGTGTGTATGTATGTATAAAAGCTTCTTTTATTGAACAAAGTTATATATAACGCACTATCAATCAGAATTGCTTGATGATGAGCCTTTTTCTTTGTCACTATCATTTTTATCATATGCACTGAAAACGTTATCTTATATTTATATATTGCAGCTTATAGATTTATTACTATGTTATTGGTTTATAAATATTATTATAATATAAATACCTGATGTCTTCATCACTACTAAGATCAGGTTGCTCTGAAAGTGTCAATACAATATTCGTTAAAGTTGTATGCAATGCCGTGCTGCAAGCACGCGGTTCATTCAGGTTCATGATACACCCAGTTATAAAATCATAAAAATTAGTTAAATCACGTTTGACAATAATAAAGATCTTGATTTTATGTATTAATTGTAATAAGAATTCTTAATGATTGACTCTTAAATGTTCTTTATTCATATCTATTTATTAAATGAGAAGAGTCCTTTACAAATTATATATATTATTAGATATATTTGTTACTAAGATGTGTGAAATACTTACTCTCCAATATATCAATAACCTCATTCTGTACATCATGGCAGCGTAGAAATTGTTCTAATTGTTTTGGATCATTTAAAGTTTCCTATAACGATAACACTTTTAAATTATAACCAGTCAAAAACATGACAATTTTATTCAACAAAGAATACGTAATTTTAGAGGTTAATTTTCGTCGAAGCATACATATTATTTTTTAGGTGTTATAATTCTTTTTATTCTAGTTATAACTATTGCATATTAAAATGTGATATGATTATACTTACTTCTGGTAAGTTTAGCTTTGGAAAATACATTACTGCGTTGGCATTGCAACGATTTTGTGAATCGTCATCAAGGTTCATTTGCACAGTCGAAAATGATGCAAATTGCAACGTACTACGATGCGATGTGAAAAGCAATTGGCACAAGCGCGATACTGTGAATTTCACCAAATCGGTATTGTGAAAATATTCAATATGTAGATAATACTGTTCGTGCTCTGGCTGGATGAAACAAAAAAATAAGCTAACACGCGGCGTGGCGGCGACCGGCGAGAACACAGCAACATCGGAGAGAAACAAAAATGGCGTGAATGACGCGCCATGGATCTCGTTCCTGCCCGAATCCTTCATGCAGGAAAAACATTCACTCTTGTAGGAGCGAATATTAATCGAACATCTAATCACTCCTACAGTAAGAGTGAGTTCGCTCACTCTATTTGCAATGAGTGAATGCATTCACTCCATAGGAGTAAAAATTCACTCCAAATGGAGTGGTCTATCATTCGCTCCAGTAAAGAGTGACACGATTCACTCCTAAAACTTTAGAGTGTGTACAAGAGGTTTATGTTGTCACGAGTGCGATATTGCACAAGTGACCATTGCGCCACGATACGTGTTTAGCTTACACGAACGAAACCATATTATTTAAAATAAGATAAA
>NW_017295693.1:4543-5431 GCF_001594075.2 Trachymyrmex cornetzi | reverse complement strand
CGCGACGCGGGTACGAAACGTGAAGTGAGAGTGTAAATCAATATAACTTGTATCGTATAGAAATAAAAGTGATATATATTTACTAAATCAAACTACAGAAAGTGCTTATTTGTGTAAACTCCCCCGAGTCCTAAGTGGATCCCGAACCCGTGCCGTACAGCGGCACAACAACGTGCTTGCTCCTCTTTCGGTCGGTGAGTCGTATCGGCACAATCCCCTTCTCGATAGCGTAGACATTGATGGAAATATCGTTTAGAGCTTCAAATTTCCTAATTTGGCTCAATGTCATCGAAAACTGAATATCTTGGAGATTCAGTACCGATGAATAGTGCGGATATGATAACTCTCGCTCCACATGTTCTTGAGCTGGATGCAGAGCGGCAACCACCGACCACGCAAAACACGCATTGTCTGTGGATTGCACGTTGATCGCCGCTCTCTTTAGCATAATTTCTCGCGGGAGTTTGATGTGACATCCCGCGCGGAGAGGATTGTGCTTATTCGCGTTCACCGCCAAATTTAGTATACGCGACAGTGCCCACCTGCTGCGTTCTTGAAATTCTTCGAGCGATGTTAGGATAGGCTCGACGACGCGCGTCACGTACCACTCGCGCAAATCAGTGTATCGGTATAGTTCATAGTTCCGGGTGGCAATACTCTTGTTCGCGCGTTTATCACCAGCCACGAACTCACCACAAATAAACACTTGAAAATAGTGTTTATTTTTATAGAGTCATATCTCTGCATGATACACTGTACACGCTCGAGCACAATTTCACTCGCGTCCTCGAGAAATCGCCGAGGCTCTATGTGATTGGAGTTTATTACCGCACCCGTCAGAATACGGCTTTCGAACGCCGTTTCGATCTCGCGCCATCGAAGTCCATG
>NW_017295693.1:4292-4517 GCF_001594075.2 Trachymyrmex cornetzi | reverse complement strand
GATGCGCATAATGCATCGTTTATCCTTGTTGCTCACCAAATGTTAAACAAGGACAATGGATGCATCATGCGCATCATGCGCGATACGGAACGCACCTCATGTCTGCACCTACATACGTGCACGAATCGTCCGCGCACCGAATCCTTCAAGCTTTCAAGCCGCGCGATACATGCGATCACTGATTGTCTATTACCAATAATCGCGGGCGTTTGATACGGCTCTGCT
>NW_017295693.1:2923-4119 GCF_001594075.2 Trachymyrmex cornetzi | reverse complement strand
TGACATTACATTGATGATCACCGCTCGAACATGTTGTGACATGTCGTATCATGTCCTTGAAAAATTTCTTAAATGATGCTAACAAAGCAGCCATATTTTGATGAAATTGCATTTTTGCAGGTGTTTTGTATCATATTACATTGATGATGATGTCACCGCAAAATATGTCCTTGAAAAAATTTCTTATATTATGCTGACATAGCAGTTATATATATTTGCAAATGTTGCATTTTACTGTATTAGATTACATTGATGTCAATGTACACCGGATGCGTCTTTTATTGTAAGGGGAGCACTTTTGCACGTGTTAAAATGATGATGTCATCACGAAACATGTTGCGACATGTTTTCGCAAACATTGCATTTTTTACTATTGTTGAGTGGGGAACGAAAAATATAAATACTGATGGGGATCGCGCAAAATCAGTCTGTGTAAAATAGCTAACCGTAAATGTCTATCGATCGAGCAATTGGTTCGCAACCGGGAACTTGGATTCCGGAATGTGTTATCACGTAATACTACTTATTGTCCGGTTTGTTCGAGGAAACAAATGGGTGATATTGAATGGGTGATATCGATGGTGTAGTATGGTCATCGTTTTCAACATGTCGGGACTGTGCACTGGATTTCCTCATTTACAAAGATGCTGAAAACGGTAAACAAAGGTTTTCGGATATGCAGTACCGTTACATAGAGGGGATAAGGTTTGAAAGCTGCTCGGAAGGTTCTGTAAGTATTTCATTTATATCTGCTTGTGAAAAAGTTTTCTCTATAGATGACTTATTCGTTTATTTTTTCATTACAGCGCGTCGTCATATATAATTTTGGGAGGCTGACAACATTATAGTTATATTCGGAGGAGAATTAAATAATAAAATACATATACATATATACATATAAATATACTTATAAATAA
The DNA here is from genome assembly GCF_001594075.2 of Trachymyrmex cornetzi. Taxonomy (NCBI): domain Eukaryota; kingdom Metazoa; phylum Arthropoda; class Insecta; order Hymenoptera; family Formicidae; genus Trachymyrmex; species Trachymyrmex cornetzi. The sequence continues at coordinate 3,202 of NW_017295693.1, read as the reverse complement.
ATATATACAGATTACTTCGTTGTCAGAGTTATTTGTTTCCTTCATTCCTTCCTTCGTTTCTTCCTTACTCGCGTCACACCGCGCTGTTAAATAGAATAAGAAGCTATGTTCTATTAGAATATATTTAGAAAAATTAGAGTATATTTAGAAAAAATACTTCATTTACCAATGCTATAAATCATACGTTATATGAATATCTTTGCGTGTGAGAAGCTGCGTTCGAGAAGAAGATGCATAAGAGCGAGAGAGACGGTAAGTATACATGGTAAGTATAGCGCG
>NW_017295693.1:0-2347 GCF_001594075.2 Trachymyrmex cornetzi | reverse complement strand
ATTAACACTCAACATTCAAGTCATCAATAACACTCAAGTTGAGAGTTATACTCAGGTTGAGCGTCCAAAATAATCATTAATTGAGTGTTACCTTGAGTGGATTTTTTCAGTGTTTTTATTAAAGTGTAAACACTCAAATTTTAAGAGTTTTTTCCGTAAGGGATTCCTTTTGTTTTTCTATCATTTTTCTTCTTTTTGCTTCAATAATATATTCGGGATCACGAATAGGCATATGTCTCTCCTGCCTTGGATCAAGTAATTCTGGTAGTACGCACTGTTCATAAAATTGCACTAGTTTATTAACCATATTTTCTGTCCAAAAGTCATCATCTTGTACAATTTCTTCCGTTTTTAATCCTAATGGTGTCCATAGTGCGAATATGCAATATTGTCGCTGCGTAATGTGTAATTGTCCTTGTATTTGATAATAATATACATGACTGCGATTCATCTTTTCATCTTCTTTATTCTTATATAAAGACCGCAGATTAGAAATATTTCCTGCTATCGCATCTTCTGGTGTTAACAACCGTGCAGCGAAAGGACATTTGATTTCGACAATTCCGTCCTCTTCTATTAATCCATCTGGAGAAGCGCCTAAAAATGGTATTTCGGAATCTATAAATAATCCGCAACGCTTAATTTTAAGATTCAACATACTTTCGATGCTTTTACGTGCAATGTCTTCGTGCTTAATCCCATGTTTTACTGATCCCACATTAATTTCTTGAGGATATATTATCGATTTCACTCTTGAGAGACGCAAGAAGTACTATTCCTCATTTTACATATATGTCCGAAATGGGAAGCGGTTATCATTTTTGTACGATAATATCGCCATATTCCAGTTGCCGCTTATTCTTTTGTTTCTTCTTCTATTGATACTCGTTTCATTTGCCAATCTCGCAATATATGCATATGTTCTACCTTTCTCAATTCCATTTCTGCTGGTGGAGCATCCGATTTTTCAGCCTGCGGACCATAATCTTTGTCTGTCGTAGTATATTTTACTTTCTATATCACAGATCTTTTCTTTGTGCCATATGCGATTTGTGCATGTCTTTTTTTATTTTCAAACTCCACAGCTACTTTCCCTGGTTTTGTTTCAAGAATATTGCTTAGGCAACTTATATTGGTTTACCAGTGTTAAATATGACAACAGCAGCATAACAACGTGTCTGGTATGATCCTCTTAGACCGAAATTAATTTTTTTTCCACCAATACATTTTGATATTACAGATTTAAAAGTTTCAACTCTATTACTGTCTTTATTCTGCAATAAAGTTTTAGCATTCCACGTTAAATATTTCAATGCATTTTGCAGTTTTTCATATAGTCCACATTTTTTCAATTGTGGAATATAATTTTCTTCATTTTCTTTCTGCGATTCATCGCAGAAGTATCCAATTTTCGCACATTTATTATGCTCGCCAAAAACGTGACTTATGACATTATTAAGATCTAATTTTAAGGACACAATTTTTTCCTTGCATACTGGTCTGCTCTTCCAAACGATATTGTACAGCTTTCGTCACAGCTGTTCTAATTCTAAGTATACAACTGTCAATCACATGTCTTAATTTTCCTAAACGTCCTTTTGTTTTAGCTATATCTTTCATTTTGGTTGCTAAATTGCGCAGTAAATGATTCCGACATTCAATCTTTTCTATAAATACGTCGGGGTACGGATTTTTCTGTATTATTTTCCTATACACGCTGCTGTCTCCGTCCGCTATAAATGTGGAATAAATTACTCCGTGCTCTTTTACGCTTTTTTAAAATCCTTCTACGATCGTATCTGCTTCCATGCTTGTCGAACTACAGTCTCGATCTCAATTTTTATAACATTTATGAATAGCAGTTATTTATTTAGCTTCTCTGCTTTTATACATATCGAGCAATATTTATTTCTCACAGACATATGCAATACTTTACCTGTTCTCGCACCACAAATTGTGCCTACACCAGATAAAGAATCATATCGTCCTGTTCTATGATCTTTTCATCCAGCTTCCGTCACCTGTTACAGCTATATGCGGTATTCCATTTATTACTTCATTGCGTTGTAATGTCAATTCACATTCTTCATTGGCTGCAGCAGTCATGCTTACTTTAGCAGCTTTTTCTAATCCTTCCGTAACGGTTTCATGTATATTTTGGTATGTCTTCTTTGCCATACATGGAATATTCATTGCAGCTAAGCTTTCTTGTAATTGTGTATATCCTGTATCAATTAAAATACAGCCAGCCACTGCTCCTGTATTTATGTCTAAACTTTCATTCGGAGACCGTTCACTCCACACACTTTCTTTTATATGGCACATTCGACATTGAAAGAAAAATTTA
>NW_017295692.1:90034-90972 GCF_001594075.2 Trachymyrmex cornetzi | reverse complement strand
TGGTACATATTCTTATGCATTACGTGTTATGGGTTATGCAAGAGTCTGTGCTCCCCGCTTTAGACTGCTGGACTAATGAGCATCTTATGTAAATTAATATGGCGACTTAATGCTGGATGCTCATTGATCCAGCGGTTTTATGTTATGCTTATGCTCTGTTATGCATTTCGTATGCGATAGCCTTAAAGCGGGGAGCACAGACTCTTACATAACGCATAACATATGAGGCATAAGTCCGGATCTACAATAGGATTTTAAGCTTTAAACCATAAGAAATGGGCGAATCACAGTCGCTTATTCTTCTCGGATTCGACTGTAATTGGTCAATTTCTTACGGCTTAAGGCTTAAAACACCTATTGTAGATCCGGGGTAAGAAATTGAACCAATCAGAGCTCTTTATTTCATGGAAAGAAAGGAAAAGAAGAACTTCGATTGGTATCTTTTCTTATGCATTACGTGTTATGCATTATACTGCAAGAGTCTGAGCTCCCCGCTTAAAGCTGCGTCCCCATGGAGAAAGAAACAGTGGAACGGAAAGTGACGGAATATTGATAGAAAAAAGATAGAATGATCCTATCTTTTTTAAAGACTTATCACTAATTTCCAAACATCCTATATAAGTAACTTACATGTGAATATAAAATTAAATTTACCTAATAATCTATATTTATAAGTGTTATTTAAAGTAATGTCATAATAAGAAAAATTGAGACATTCTGATCTCAAAAATAATTTTTTTTAAATTAACTTTTTTTAAACTTAAATTAATTTCATCTTAACTTAACTTTTACTATGTTAATTCTTTATACCTTCAACTTTTAACTTAATTTTGTTTAAAAAAAACATTGACTTACCCAACCATGATAGTATTATAATAACCATTAAATAATGTTACTTTTAATAATCATAATATTATCAGGAGTGGACATATAATCAT
>NW_017295692.1:83365-89932 GCF_001594075.2 Trachymyrmex cornetzi | reverse complement strand
AAATTGTATGGCTTGCAGGCCCCGCTGTTGGCTGATCCGCTGGATTTTCGTGATAGAACCGGTGCTATTTTTCTTGCTTGATTTCATGCTAGCTTATTGTAGAACCAATCACGACGCCGCTTCATTTGAAGATGGCCGCTGGGAAGCGTGTAAACACATGCGATTAATTCTCAATCGACGATTTTTCATAAAACGAAAGAATCTGGCAGAAAAAGCGTTGCTCTTCTCCGCGAACCAAAATATTTATCGGTAAAGTTCATGACTTCTCAGGGTTCAGGTTAGGAATTTTTATGTACTTGTAATAAATTCCAGTTGCTCAGCCAGTACCAAAACCCGCATCGTCTGAAGCCAAACTAGCAACATAGCCAATAGCACAGCCAGCACTGTTGCCAACACGGCAGCAAGCACGCAAATCCAGCTAGCAATCCAGCAGGAAAAAAAGCATCGTGTGTCGCTGGCTTTATTTAATATTGTATAATTTTAGTAAAATATTCTTAAAATATTATGTGTGGTCTACAATGACAGTAGCAGTAGTGGATTAGGTTGTAAGAGTAAGAAATTGACCAATCACAGTCGAATGTGAGAAGAATATTCGACTGTAGTTGGTTAATTTCTTACTCTTACAACCTAATCCACTACTGCTACTGCCATTGTAGACCACGCAATAAGCTGATTCTACAATGAGTCTTTAGTCTGTAGTCGGTAATCGGAAGTCTTTAAGTTTTAACCTAAGTCGGGGTCTACAATAGAAGTCGTAGCAGTAGGATTTTAAGTCGTAGAAAATTGACCAATCACAGTCGATTATTCTTCTCATATTCGATTGCGATTGGTTAATTTTTTACGACTTAAGACTCTACGACCGCTATGACTTCTATTGTAGACCCCGCATTACTGTACAATTTTTCACATCCACAATGAGTCGCTAGTCGTATAGCAAGTCGTTTAATTCGACCAATAGGAAAGCCGATAGAAGACAGCAACGTTCTGCTGAACGCAACCAATGTGAATAACCAATGTAAATAATGTAAAATAGATAACATAAGTGTAAATAATGTAAAAAGCACTTTTGCATATTTTTATTCTATAATATTGCATCTAAAATATCAAAGATTAAAATGCATTATCTTGAAATAAATGTATATGTTAACAGTAAAATCACATTTCTATGATTAATGGCACGTATTCAAACTAAATAATTTTCACGATTAATGATTATCAATAATATAACATTGAGGTAGTTATAAAATTTAAGAACTTGATAAATAAATTCAGCAAGTTTATAATTAAATTCTCATCAAGTGACAAACGAATGTGTACCAATATACGGAGGAAAAAAGTGGGAATGTAAATTCTACCTTTTATTACATACAATAAATACATTGTAAAAAAAAGAGAAGGGAGAAAGGCCTGCCCGTAATACATATATGCATTGAAATAATATTTGAACATCTTCAAACGTAAATTTATTTGTAAGTTCTTTAATTAAAAAAAATTTTATTTTTAGCAAATGTGAAAAATTACATTTAAGAAATAGCATACACAGCTTTAGCATAAAATTAATCGGTTGAACTAATTATTTGAAGCATCTGATCTTAAACTGCGCTAAGATTTGCAATTATTCTTCAATTTTTTTTATACATTCGACTTGAAATGGTAATCTCAATAATATGAACAATGTATTACTCAATAAAAATATATCATAATACAGCAAATTAAAATAAAAATTTTAAACTGATTGAATTTACAACATTTTTATATCATATTTCACATAGTACAAAAGAATTGCACGATCTTCTAATCTACCATGCATTATATAATGATGTTTTGACTTTCAACTTGTAAAATGACATATTAAATATTTTCTTATCGAATATGAAAGAAACGTGCAAATGATTGAACAATATAAATAAGGTTACATTAAGCAGACTTTTTGGAATAATGCATCATCTTCGAATAGATTATCATGTAACGTTAAGATAATTTGCATGTATATGACTAACTGAACATAACTAATGTAATTGCACATAATCACCTTATGCAAAAAGAAATAAAATATTCAAACTTTGTACAGCTGTCATACATATAAAAGTATGGGACGTATGAAAATGTACATGACTAACTGAACATATCTAATGTAATTATACATAATCATTTAAGCAGACTTTTTGGAATAATGCATCATCTTCGAATAGATTATCATGTAACGTTAAGATAATTTGCATGTATATGACTAACTGAACATAACTAATGTAATTGCACATAATCACCTTATGCAAAAAGAAATAAAATATTCAAACTTTGTACATTTGTCATATATATAAAAGTATTATATGTATAAAAATAATGCGCGCTAATAATTAATTCTTAATAAATTCTTCGGTAACTTGGAGAAGTTTAATCAAACACTTTGTTCTGTTTTCTTTTGGAACATCTCGTATAGTGTTATCAATTGTCGCAGACAGTAATGCAATCTCATCATTGGGAAGTGCTTGGGTTTGTCGGTTTGATATAATAGTCTGAACGGTACCAGCCATCTTATCCATCATCTTTGAAGTCTCTCCAATGAAATTATCTATGGCATCTTTCTTTCGTTTTGCAAAATTGTCACTTACAGGTACAACTTCTATATTTCTTTTGTTGGATTTGAACTTATTGGTTGTACTGTCTTTGCTGGAAGAATTTGTATGATTTTTTATAGCTTTGATAACAGATGGAGAGAATGGCACGAATTATACTGGGTTTATTTGAACATTTTCATTGCCAGATATTGAAGAAGTTGGCGACAAATTTTGATTCAGTGGCGAAGATAATGGAGATGTTATGGCCACTGACAATGGAGTAGAATAGCTGCTATTATCAGTGTCTGTGGAATCAGGACGTATCAAACTATTGTAACAGTTCAAAGTATATTTGACATTCCTAATGACAACTAAGCAGAGCAGGGCAAGTGTTTGAAATACTTATATTTTAAACACAGGATTTGAAACAAAGCATAAAAGTATTATGTATTTTGTATTTCAAATTGAAAAATTGAAAGTATTTTTGTAATTCAAATAATAAGATTGATTGTCAATTTCAATTGAAATATATAATACAAAGTACTTTCAATCTTTCAATTTGAAAAACTGAAATATAAAATACAAAACATTTTTATATACTTCGTTGAAATACAAAATACAAATGCAATTGTATTACAAATCCTATGTTTAAAATAAAATTATTTAAAATACATACTTAGTTTTGCACTAACAAAGATTTACCTGTAATGGATTCTGTGAGGTCAACGTTCCAAGTAAAATTAATTGGAATATTAATTGATCCACCAACTGCAATCGATGAAGGTATTTCTTTGGAGGTTTCCTTCACCTTTAAGTTTGAGCAAGTCCTGCATAATGCAAAAAAGGAAATAGTTAAGTACGCAATTTGTGGTGTACATGAGAAAAGATGTTCATTATATTTAATTTACCTCTGAGGCTTGTAATGAGAAATAAGGAAACTCATTTCCGCATAATAAACAAAATCTATTCCATCATTCTCATCTTGGCTATCACTTGAACCAGAACCTGATGGAATATATTCTAGTCGCTTACGATGGGCTCGCACAAACATTGTTCGGAGACTCTCCCATCGTTTCTGCACAGCTTCACCTACAATATAAAGTGATATTGAATATAATTTAGAAAAATACGAGCAAAATAGAGCAATTTGAATTGAAAATTAACCTGTTTTTGGTGTTGGTTGTTGGCTAACCTCACTGATTCACTGACTACGACTCACTGATAGCCCTTCGGACTCACCGATTGCGACTTAAGACTACCGATTACAGACTAAAGACTCATTGTAGAATCAGCTTTACACTAAATATTTTGGAAATATGCTTAAAATATTTATTAATATTAAATAATATTATACGCCTATAGGGATATGTCACTGTCACTAACGCGTATTTTTATTCCGTCACCTAACGTATCAAACATAACCTCTAATGAGCAGCATTACGATGTTACGACACTTTAAGCAATTGGCAGTAAATGTCTTTTGCTATTAAAACGTATTCAGAACATATACAGACTGAAAATAAGTGGATTGGCACATACCAGGACATTTGCTCATAATTTCTTTATATATTGCATTGTTGCCGGCGGCGGGAGCCTTCGATCTGGTTCCCCCGTTACGACAATTAAGACGATTTATTTTTGCGCCGGGTTCGCTCGGACGCTTCGACGGAGCCCTCTCGACCCGTCGCTCTCCAGATTCGTACTGACTTTCGTCGCGAGAACTCGAACGGCTTGCGGCTTTGATTTTGGAAGCGATAACGCGATTCGTCGATAACATCGGCCCAGCAACGAGCGACGAATCAGGGGGTAACACACCAAGTACGACGAGGGCCTTTTTTCTGTGTCGAAAGACTCCCGTCGTCATCGGCACACAAACACTCGCTCTCGACGTCGACATTGCTCGAAAGTCGAATCAACAAAGATTCGAAGCGAAGAAATTTCTCGAACGACCGCACGAATTAACGCTCCAATTCTGAACGCCCGCCTCGTATACGCCGGATACGAAATACAGCAAAAGACGTGGCGAGATCGAAGATACTCTCTCTTAGTCGCAGCGCGAGCTAAGGAACGCAAAGAGCGACAGTGATTGACGCTAGCCGAATAAAGAACCTCAAATGACCTTATAGGTAGGGACGAAAATACAATAAAGTAATTAACGCTAAATGTACAACACGTCTTAACTCGCTCTAGAAGTAGGGGCAAAATACAATCGATCGGTCGGTTTCGCTTGTTCCGCGAATAAGATAGCTGACACGACAAAAGCCTAAAGTAATATAACGAACAGAATTAAACTGGAATTTCAATGAATACAGTCGTTAACGTTTTACAAGTATGTATACAATTAAACTTGATATATTGAACGTTTTATACGTGATACGTACAAACTAAGCGCGCGATGCTGACAAGAATCGGCGCAAAACAAAACAAAAGAAAACGAACAAGAAGGAGAAAGGGCGATCAGTCGCTCTCTGAAGCCGACGCTTTACAATTTATAGGCAACTTGTACAGTTACGTTATAGGTCGCTTCAGTAGAGAACGCGCAGTGCGTATCGTAACCACCCGGACGAGTCCGTCGGACCCGGGATGAACCTGCTGGATTCTCGCGAGTTCCCATTTGCTCGGAGGGAGCAAAGGGTTCTTTACAATAACGAGATCACCGACTTCTAAATTTGGCGCGGCGTCTCGCCACTTGGTTCTCGTCTGAAGCGACGACAAATAATCATGAGACCAGGCACGCCAGAATTGCTCCCGCATGGAGCTCACTAGCTGCCAGCGGGAAAGGCGGTCCGGGTTGATCTCGAGCACGGACTCCTCCGGAACCGCGATTATCGGACGCCCTATTAAGAAGTGTCCGGGCGTGAGCGCGGACATGTCGCTGGGGTCGTCGCTGAGAGCAGCAATCGGACGCGAGTTCAAGCAGGCTTCTATTTGACACAGAAGCGTCGCGAATTCCGCCCGAGAAATCGTGCGAGCCCCGACGACTCGCTTTAAGTGAGCTTTGAAGCTCTTCACTCCGGCTTCCCACAGACCGTCAAAATGCGGAGCGGCCGACGGGACGAACTCCCATTCCACGCCGTCGGCGGAGAGAACATCTCGCATTGCGGGGTGATCCTTCAACGCGTGAAATTGCCGTTGCAGTTCACGGTCGGCACCTTGGAAATTGGTACCGTTATCACTGTACATCCGACGCGGCAACCCGCGGCGACACGAGAACCGACGGAACGCGGCCAGAAAACCGTCCGCGGAATAGTCTTCGACCAGCTCGAGGTGCACGGCCCTCGTGGTGAGGCAAATGAATAAAGCGACGTAGTTCTTTCTTGTTTTTCGTCCTCGCCCGACCAACGGAAGAACATTAAAGGGACCGGCGTAGTCCACTCCGGTGTGGTCGAACGGGTTAACCCGAGAAGCGGGAAGCCCTCCCATGAGTTGCGAGCAAGGCAGTGCGGAGTAACGCGTGCACGTAACGCACGCGCGAATATGAGATTTAACGGCCTTACGACACCCGATTATCCAGTGCCGCTGTCGCAGCGTGCGGATGACTAGCTGCGTTCCACCGTGCAGGATGGCTTTGTGCGCGCGCTGAATCAGCAGCTCGGCGATCCGATCCCTGGGAAGTATTATCGGGTGCTGCTCGTCGTAGCGGAGAGCGACGTTCTGCAACCGCCCACCAAGACGGAGTAAGGCGTTCTCATCTACGAACGGATGCAAAGCCCTTAGAGGGTTGGATCGCGAAAGAGAAGAATTAGTGCTTAATGCTCTAATTTCCGGCGCAAATGCTAATTTTTGCGCGTAGCGGAACCAAAACATTTCGGCTTCGCGAAGCTCAGGTACTGTTAATACGAGTGACGTACGCTCGGATTTCTGGCGCTTTACTCGAGAAACGAAGCGTCGTACGTAAGCCGTGACTCGGATTAATCGAGTCCACGTTGAGAATTTGCGAATCAGTTCCCACTCGTCCTCACTTTCAACGTAGAGGACGACGTGAGCGCGAGCTTCGTCGTAGATCTGT
>NW_017295692.1:82002-82225 GCF_001594075.2 Trachymyrmex cornetzi | reverse complement strand
GGACCCTTCGTCTAACGACAATTGTTTCAAAACGCGCATTGCGAGATACGGAGCGGGAGCGAGCCCGTAGGTTACGGTCAAAAGCCGGAAATGCGTGATCGGTGTGTCGCAGGATGGACGCCAGAGAATTCGTTGGAAGTCGTTATCGAGATTATTCACGAGGATTTGCCGGAACATCTTGGCGATGTCTGCTGCATAAACAAAACGCCACTGCCGCCAGCGC
>NW_017295692.1:79244-81126 GCF_001594075.2 Trachymyrmex cornetzi | reverse complement strand
TTTGTACGCAACGTCTGACAGAGCGATTGCGAAATAAAACTGAAAGTGGATCCTTGATCCAGTAAGGCGCGAACTTTAAAGCTTCGGCCTTCGGTCGAGTGAACGTCAACCCATGCGGTTGCCAAGAGGATATTCGAAGGAACTGTGTCCGCGGGGGGACCGGTCCGTTTGTTCGCGACATGATTGCTGCTCGCAGCGACGGGCGCGTTGGACGCCGTCGGAGTGAACGGTTGCGCCTCCGCTTTTATCTTCGAAGAATTTGCCGTAGCATCGGCTTTTACATTATTTGAGAAATGTAGTAACGAGTGATGTGAACTACTACAGTGCGAACATCGAGATTTGCTCGGGCATTGCTGAAGGAAATGCCCGGATCTCAGACAATTGAGGCAAAGCCTGCTTTGACGCGCGAAATCGCCGCGCTGCTCAACCGTTTTATCAAGAAACTCTTTACATTTCGAAACTTAATGATTTCCGGAGCAACCAACGCATTTGTTTGCAGTGACGTTATTAACCGACGAGCGCGGCTTATCGTCTTTGTAACGACGAGTATCCTTCGGCGAATCGGAAAGATCGGATAATCCGCGAATACGTAGTCAGTCATTAATATCTTTGTAAGACGGAAGCTTGGCGAATTCCGTACGTTTCAAATTCCATTCGCTGCGAGTGTGAGAAATAAACTTTTGAGCAATAAGATAAACGAGCAGATCGTCCCACTCATTTACCAGACGATCGAGATTCTTTAGCGCGGCTAACGACGAAGAGACCGTATCGCGGAGTTTTCGCAAGTCGTTCACATTCTCTGTTTTCATCACAGGTAGACTAGCAAACGCGTGCAAATGCGTATGAACTAAGGTTTGCTTGTCGTCGTATTCGTCGATCAGCAATTGCCACGCAGAGTCGTAATTAGCCTCCGAAATTTTCAAGTTATTGATCAGCACCGCGGCTTCACCGGTAACGCTTGTTTTTAAGTAATGAAATTTCTGAACTTTAGAAAGCGAAACGTTACAGGCCACGAGAGACTCGAATATATTTCGAAAACTCTCCCATTCAGCGATTTTACCGGTAAATTTTGGCAACCATATACGTGGCAATCGCGAGATCTGAGAACCCGACTCGCGCGAAACAGACTCGTCGTGACTATCGGATAATGAAGAGTTAGTGTTAGCGGGTAACAGTCTACTTAGCGCGTTTTGTAGAATGTCGCTGGTGTTGGCATAGACGTCCTCGGCTTCCAGGATTACGTTGTCCACGAAGTAGGGCAGGCCCTTTAGCTCCCCGGACGTAGCGGTCTGCAACAGCAGGACGTGTTGGCTGCTACAGGCGGCCCAGAGCTTCTTCAGCTGGGAGATGCGGCTTTGGATCGTCGGCACCGTCACGCTCGCCTTCGGGAGCTTCTTGTAGTTGATGAACACGCGTTTGAGAGCACCAATTTTGTACTCTTGCGCTAAGATCAGATTCTCGGTTTCCTCGGCCATCGTAAGGTACGTTTGGAATCGGAGCGCTCGTAGCGGCACTCGCGAATTATTTTTCGAAACGAGGAGCTCGTTGCGTCGACGAAAGTCAATGTTGCGGGCGGAACGCAAATCGCGTTTTCCGCAAGAGTCAATGCACGAGCGAGACGCGAGTAGCCGCGTTCGCGAAAGTCACTAGCTCGACGGAGCGCAAGGAGCGTCCGCGAGCGGCACAATAATTTCACTACGCGAAACGCGTGTAGCAGCGTTCGCGAGAGTCACTAGCTCGACGGAGCGTAAGGAGCGTCCGCGAGTAGCACGATAATTTCACTACGCGAAACGCGTGTAGCAGTGAATTTCGCGAGTGTCACCTTCCGCAAGCGAAGTTTGTAAGGCTTCGGCGCGGGAGTCGACGCACCGACGGACGCGAG
>NW_017295692.1:71916-79168 GCF_001594075.2 Trachymyrmex cornetzi | reverse complement strand
CCGGTTTTCACTGAGATCCGGCTCGAAGGACCACTTTGTTGCCGGCGGCGGGAGCCTTCGATCTCCCCGTTACGACAATTAAGACGATTTATTTTTGTGCCGGGTTCGCTCAGACGCTTCGACGGAGCCCTCTCGATCCGTCGCTCTCCAGATTCGTACTGACTTTCGTCGCGCGAACTCGAACTGCTCGCGGCTTTGATTTTGAAAGCGATAACGCGATTCGTCGATAACATCGGCCCAGCAACGAGCGACGAATTAGGGGGTAACACACCAAGTACGACGAGGGCCTTTTTTCTGTGTCGAAAGACTCTCATCGTTATCGGCACACAAACACTCGCTCTCGACGTCGACATTGCTCGAAAGTCGAATCAACAAAGATTCGAAGCGAAGAAGTTTCTCGAGCGATCCCGACGACCGCACGAATTAACGCTCCAATTCTGAACATGCATAATAAACTAAATATTTATGATGTAAATGTCTTTTTCCTTTTATTGTAACAGGAGAATACTTTATATAATATCATTACACTTATATACTCATTATGTCTTTTTATACACTACGAAAAGAAATAGTATAATTATATACACATAGAGAATACGATACAGAGGCATTTTCCGGAACAGTACTATCAAAAGGCATATTTCAGGTCTGACCCGAAAACTACCTATGCGCAGATATGGGTTTCAGGTCAGACCTGAAAAGTGCCAAATGTCCTGGAAACTGCCTATGAGTAGCAAAAATTGTCCTGAAATCTGCCCCTTCATATATATATACATATGTATATATATATGTTATGTATGTATGTATATATGTATATGTATATATAGATGTGTGTGTATATATATGTATATATATATGATAATATACATATACGTACGTGATAATATATTTACATTTTATATATGCCGTATAATCTATCAGAGAATCGTCCGAAATACGAGTCTCTGCGGTCGAAAATTGGAGATACGGCATAATATCCTCAATAGTAGTGCCTGTATTTACGTTTCGTAAAATAATAAAGATGTAGCAAAAAATAACTACATCAAACACGTACTTTTATAATATAGCACGAAAAATGCTGATAAATTACCAATCGGTATATTATCGATATTTTTAGTTTCGTGCTACTTCGTGTAAGTGGGGGCGCAGCACCGTCTTACATCGATTTTCCAATAGAATCTCCAAAATCTGTATTATCGACCTTGATTTAGTTCAGCCGTTGCTTTAGGATCCCCTTAAACAGTGTTCCCTTTTACATTTTTTTTACACACAATTTAAAATGGAGGGGATTTTTTTCATATACATTATACTTCGAAGAACCGTTGCATCATGAATGAAGGATATCAAATTGACACTAAGAATGCACTTTGACAATGTCGAAACTTTTTTCTAAGGGGTCGGCGCCTACAACAACAATAAAGTCTGTCTGTCCCCATTACCTTTTTTAAAAAGAGTTTTTCAGACGGTGTATCCAATCTAGAATTTTACTTATCTTTAAAAAAAAATATGCGTTTTTTTTTTCAATGTCACTGCCGTCAAACCTACGTGAACAATGCAATGACACATGTACTAAGAATGCACTTTGACGATATCGAACCTTTTTTCTAAGAGATAGGAGCCCACAACAACAATAAAGTCTGTCTATTCCCATTATCTTTTTTTTTTAAAAAAAAGAGTTTTTCTGACAGTGTATCCAATGTGGAATTTTACTTATCGTGTACGTATATGCTAGTTTTTAGTGTAGACGTCATTAGACCCTACTGTGAATCACCTAGAGGGTACAAAGTAAAAGAAATGTACGAAAAAAGATTCCCAAATTTTCATCAAATACAACTCCTACTCTTAGTAGTAACATATAAAAGTGGAGAGATCTATATACACGCTGTCAGTAGTGGAATTGAAAGATTCGAAGGAATACGTGCATGTTCAATTTTTTTTTCTTAACAAGTACAATCCTCTGCATGCGGGATGCCACATCGAACTGCCGCGAGAAATTATACATAAGAAAATGGCGATCAATTTGCGTTCGATGGACAATGCATGCTTCGCGTGGTCGGTGGTAGCCGCTCTATACTCGGCTAAAAGTCATATGGATGGAAAATCGTCGTATCCGCATTATACTACTATAGTGAATCTTCAAGTTTTCCTTAAATTCTTTTACTTAAAAAGATGGAACGTGAAGATGTTGAAATAGAAGCAGAATATGAAGCTCAAGAAGAAATGGAAAATGATTTAGAAGAAATGGAAATTGATTTAGAAGAAGAAGAATCAGAATCAGATTATAGTATCGTGGACACATGTTATGAAAGTGACAGTGGCAATGATATTACTCCTTCTGAAATAACAAGTTGATCGATACCGTCAGCTGAAATCAATACTTTGGATGGAACAAACAAGATATGCGCCATATACTATTATTACACTTCAGATCGTGAAAAGTTTTGCTCATCATGCATCATGATATTGCATAATTTATTTTCACATCTTCAAGTCGTTCGACAACGTGTTATTAGTAAACCAGTGATTATTATTGGTATGTATTGTAAGGAATTCGCTGTATCAAATATTATCATGCAATCTATGCCCTATTTGCACAATGTGAAATTTAACGCGACTGTGCAAAAAAATTATACTTTTTAGTGACCGAGTAAAAATTATATTTTAGTGATTGTGAAAAACAGTACATTTTTAACATGGATCAAACGGAGTGTGATTTGGTGGCGCAAACCGCTCAGTTGAATACGCGAGAAGAGTACGTCGCGTGGAAACAGCGTTGCGACAATTTCATCGAATCGTTGGAAGAACAGAGTCGTATTAAACGCTCGCGATTATCGATTGGTGTTAAACAATGGTTGATCGCTCGTATCGCGAGACTCGAGAGTTTGAAGGATTCGGTGCGTGGACGTTTCGTGCAAGTTGATACCGGGTACAGCGCGGGACTTCGATGACGCGAGATTGATACTGCGTTCGAAAGCCGTATATTGACCGGTGCCGTGACAAACTCAGAACACATTGAACCTCGCCAATTCCTCGCAGATGCGAGAGAAATAGTGCTTAAGCGTGTGCAAAATGTTATTCAGAGGCATGATAATATTAAGATAAACACACTGTTTAATGGTGAATTTGAGTCGAATGATAAACGTGCAAATAAAAGTGTGAGCACGAGAAATTATGAACTCTCTTCCGTTCATCCGATTTACATGAGTGGTACGCGTCGTGCGTGTTTGAGCCTATCATGATATCGCTGGAGGAATTCCAGGAACGCGATAGTGGGTGGACGCTATCGCGTATCCTGAATTTGACCGTAAACGTGAACAAGTACAATCCTCTGCATGCGGGATGCCACATCGAACTGCCGCGAGAAATTATACATAAGAAAATGGCGATCAACGTGCGTTCGATGGACAATGCATGCTTCACGTGGTCGGTGGTAGCCGCTCTATACCCGGCTAAAAGTCATATGGATGAAAAATCGTCGTATCCGCATTATACTACTGTAGTGAATCTTCAATACATTCCATTCCCAATAACGCTGAATCAAATTAAAAAATTTGAAAATCTCAACAATATCTCATTCAACATATATTGCATCGAGAAGCGAAAAGAAATTCTTCCATTACGGCTCACCGATACGAAGAGGAACAAGCACGTCAATCTATTGTACGTGCACGATTCGCAGGATAACGTGGGGCATTTCGTGTGGATCAAGGATTTGTCCCGTCTTCTGAGCTCACAAATCAATAAAAGTGAGCACAAGAAATATTTTTGTGATCGGTACGTATATATTTAATTAAAAATTATAAAGAAACATTTTTTTTGTAATAAAAAAACGTTCTTTATAAAAATAATAATTTCTTTTATCAGATGCATACATTATTTTGGATCTAGCGCAAAACTGGAGATTCATGCTGTAGACTGTGGAAAACTTAACAACTGCGCGATTAGGCTGCCCAGTGAGGATAACAAGTGGTTAAGTTTGAGCGACTACTGCAGAAAGCAGCGCGTTCCTTTGTTGTATATGCTGACCTGGAATGCACCATGGAAAGGATGGAAAAGGAAGATACAGAAACATTAAGTTACACTTATCAACATCACAACGTGTTTAGCAGGTATTACGTACATTGTTCGTACAACTCGCGGTCGATATATCATTTTCGTCGCAGTAATGATTGCGTCGCGTGGTTCACCGAAGAACTCAGAAGTTTAGCGCATAATGTAAATACTATCGTGTCTGCTAATATTCCCATTGCAGATTTCTCGCGAGGCGATTGGCAAAAGTTTAACAGTACCATGCACTGCCACGTGTGCGAAAAACCATTCGCGCCTGACGATACACGGGTACGCGATCATTACCACTTGACCGGGCGATATGGAGATCCCGCGCATTCAAATTGCAACTTAAATTAGAAAGATTCGCATTGCATTCCCATAGTTTTTCATAATTTATCGGGCTACGACGCACTCTTTATTATCAAGGATATAGCTATCGCGTATGAAGCACATGTAGACATACTTCCTATGACAAAAAAGAAAAATATATTTCGTTTACGAAACATGTTGATAGCACTATAGACAAAAATAATCAAAAGAAAACTTGTATAAAATTACGATTTATCGATTCATATAAATTTCTCGCCTCAAGTTCAGAAAAATTGGCGTCGTATCTCGATACAAATAAATTGAAAATTACACGGTCAGAATTTCTTAATCTCAACCTGGAGGATTTCGATCTACTCAAGCGTAAAGGCGTATTTCCGTACAAGTACGTTGACTGCGTCCAAAAATTGGAGAATACATGTTTACTTCCGTGCGAATCGTTTTATAGTTCGTTAACGGGCGACACTGTATCCAAGAGTGATTACGCGCATGCTATGAACGTGTGGCAGCGATTCTCCATTCGAACCCTCGGTGAATACAGCGACTTGTATTTAAAAACAGATGTCTTTTTGTTGGCCGACATTTTTGAGAATTTCCGCAATAGTTACGTCGCGAGTTACGGTCTCGATTACGCATATTATTATATATACACTACCGGATTTTACGTGGGACGCGATGTTTAAACATACTCGCGTCAATTTCGAACTTCTTACCAACGTTGACATGGTTCTATTTATCGAACGTGGTATACGTGGCGGTCTGAGTTAATGTTTCGGCAGATACGCGCAGGCCAATAACAAATACATGCAATCATAGGATCCATCGAAACCGTTGTTGTACCATATGTACTACGACGTGAATAATCTGTACGGATGGGTGATGTGTCAACTTTTGTCATACGCTAAATTTCAATGGATCGACGACGTAGACAATTTTGATATTACGACCATTGCGACAGATTCACCGACGGGTTACATTCTCGAGGTGGATTTGGAGAAACCGTAACATCTCCATGATGCGTATTCCGATCTACCGTTTTGTCCGACGCTTGAGAAACCACCCGGTAAGCGAGATGATAAACTCGCGACATTGTATGATAAAAAGCGTTACGTCATACATTATCGCAATCTGCAGCAATGTATTCATCACGGTCTCTGCATTACAAAGATCGTCCAATCGCATATTACAATTCACACAATCTCCGAGGCTTCGCAAGTACATCCAACTCAATATAAATTTTAGAACTTTAGCAAAGAATGAGTTCGAGAAAAATTTAAATAAATTAATGAACAATGCGGTTTTCGGCAAGACCATGGAGAATGTGCGTAACTATGTCGACGTGCGACTTCTAACGCGTTGGGACGGGAGATACGGTGCAGAGGTAATAATTGCGAAACCAAACTTTCAAAGCAGGAGTTTTTTCCGAGAACCTGGTTGGTAGAAATGCGTAAACTCGAAGTGAAGTTCGACAAACCGATATACGTGATTATGTGTATCTTGGACATATCCAAGATATGTTCATATGAATTTCACCACGAGTATATGACACCGCTGTTTCGTGAAAGTTATAAAGTTATGTATACTGACACGGAGAGTCTAATTTATTAATCAGATGCGACAACATATACGATATTATGAAAGGCGATATCAATAAATTCGATTCGAACGATTACACAATCGACTAGTGTTTCATCAAGACAAGATTTCTTGTCTTGTCTTGATTTTTGAGACAAGAATTTTCGTTCTTCTTGTCTTAACCATTTCTGACGTTGTATTTCTTGTCTTGAATTCAAGAATCTTGAATTTCTTGATTTTTTAAGTAGGGCCCTGTAGCTCTTTGGCTACGTTTACACCGTAGCTGCGCTTAGTCCGCGATCTATACGATAGGTGTCTTTGTTTAACTTATAGGATAAAGAAGGACATCTATTGAATAGGTCGCGGCCTAAATGCACGGTATAATCGTAGCCACTGACATCTGTTGTATGGGCCACGGCCTAAATGCACGGTGTTAACCAAGAAGACTAGAACCAGGGGAGTCAACTCGGTGTAAAAGTGGTAGTGGGTGTGAGGCAAAAAGTGGCGACGGATGACTTCCTCCACTCTTGCGCTTCATTAGTCCTCTCTGTCGCTCTATATAATCGTCGCTCTGTCGCTCTATAATCGTCGCTCTGTTGCTCTTGTATCGAACTTTCACACAATGCGCAGAGCTACTGCACATCGTGTGAATAGCCGCGGACGTTTTTTGACTCACCCCCACCACGGGAGTTAACTCTCCTGGTTCTAGTCTTGGTGTAAACGTAGCCACTGACATCTATTGTATGTCGCGGCTTAAGGGCTGCCGCACACACCTTCCGTAATAATAACCATAAGACGTACCGTAAGAATCAGCCAATCAGAATTACGAGTTCAAAAGAATTCTCGACTGTGATTAGCTAATTCTTACGGTACGTCTTATGGTTATTATTACGGAAGATGTGTGCGGCAGCCTTAAATGCAGGGTGTAAACATAGGCCCGTATTCAGAACGCGCTTACAACGATGTTAGTACACTAACATACTATACTTTACGTCACGTATATTATAGAATTTCAGAAATAAAAGTGCGCTTTTATCGATAAAAGCGCGTTCTGAATACGGGCCATAGCCTTTCACTACGTCGTGTGGTCGCGTCATAAGCGTTCTGTCCAAGGATACCAATTCGAGGACGGTTTACAACATCGCGATCAACGCCATCACTTGGCGGTCTAGCGCGACCAGTAGCTACACATCTAAGCATGAGTCGTATATGTGTTACATAAATTTTTTATTTTTAAAAGAAGAGGATCGCGATCAAAGAAATTACTGGAAGAAAGAGCTTACGCAGTATTATGCAATTC
>NW_017295692.1:70575-71683 GCF_001594075.2 Trachymyrmex cornetzi | reverse complement strand
TATTATTCTATTTATTATTATTATAATTACTATATATTATAATAAATACAATTGGAAATGTTGAAACCTAACTTATGCAAAACTTTTCGAATCAGAAATAAAATATTAAAACATTAAAATAATAAAATATTAAAAATAAAAACGATTACTGAAATTCAAGAAATTTCTTGATTTCTTGTCAAGAAATCTTGGTCTTGATAACAATTTCTTGTCTTGTCTTGAAATCAATTTTCATTTTCTTGTTTTGGTCTTGTCTTGATTCAAGATTAACCTCACTACAGGAAGAGACTGATTTCGAAGATGATATTCATCAGAAGACAAACGCATGGACTCAACCTGCAGACGGATATGGAGGGGCTTCGGAAGGCCTACCTCCCGATTATAGATAAACTATAGAAGCTCGAGCTGTTGTCATGTCTTATCAGTCGGTGTCGTTCGTACACAGTAATAAGTCCGACGAGATTTTTTATCACTTTACAATTTTCATTAGTACTAACTAATAACTAAAAAATGACTCACTGTGTCTGATACAGACTAGCCAACATATCAGGAACGGGTTCTTGAATTATTCATGATAATGTTTTCGATACGGTACTTTGTAATCGTGGTGAGCATCCCTATTTTCGGGATAATTAATTATATTATTAAAGTTTTTTGATAAATTAGTTTCTATATTCTTTATTTCGACGTTTTTAATATTTCCCTTCTTTTTCATTTTCCTTTTCTTTCTTTTTATTTAATTCTGGCATTGAAATTCTCGATGTAGGGGAGGTCACCATGACAGGATAACTTTTACTTTATATATGTTAGTGTGTGTTTGCTCTGAGGAAGTCTCAAAAAATGATTCGAAACATGTAAGCGCGTTTAGTAAATAAAGAAGTTTCACTCTTTATAAGTGTATTATTTACGCGACATCTTCTTTCGCCTGACTCCTAGTGTCCTTATTCTTTCCAATTCTTTGATGTGTAGTTAATGTTTATAACATGTATATGCGTTTATATTTAATATATATTCACATAGGGAAAAAAAATACTTGTATAATTTGTAATAAATTTATGATAAATTTTATTTTTATGACTATCCTTGTGTAACTAAGGGGGGGGGGGGG
>NW_017295692.1:70094-70563 GCF_001594075.2 Trachymyrmex cornetzi | reverse complement strand
TTTATCAAATCCTAGCCATTTCGTAAATCTTGTCTCCTTTTTTACGCAACATATTTTCAACTAGATATACGTCGGGATTAGCGACGCGATACAACTCATACTCGTAGAATCGTCCAGCAACAGATTTCCCACGGTAATCTTCCAGTAGATACGTAGATAGTACCAGATAACGCTAGGCCACACGTTGCAAAACCGGTCAAGAAATATTTGGAAGGAGTAAAGTGAGAAATTCTGCTCCACCCGTCGTATTCACCGGACATTGCTCCTTCAGATTTCCATTTATTCCGATCCATGCAGTCGGCCCTTTCTAGAGAACGATTCAATTCTTATGAAGATATCAAAAAATTGGCTTGATGAATGGATCGCTTCAAAAGAACCAGATTTTTTCATTCGAGGAATCCGTTTATTAATGGAAAAGTGGGAGAAAGTTGTCGCTTCCGAAGGAGCATACTTTGAATAAACTCACTTA
>NW_017295692.1:67332-69042 GCF_001594075.2 Trachymyrmex cornetzi | reverse complement strand
GGTTCCATTTAAAAATACCATCGTGACCCCTGAATGACCTTCAAAATGACCTTCCAAGGATTTTTCAAGGTCAGTACCATACTTCCCCCGTGTAACCCTAAACTTTTCATACGAAACATTTTTCTCTATCCCTACAAGTTTTCGAGATATTTGACTGGATCACTTCAGATGGTCCACCCTGTATATAGATTTGTTTAAATAAACACATCTTTTTCTTTTCAAAAAGGGCGGAAACTTATTCCCATACCCAATACATTTAAGGAAATCGTTAGATCTCGTAGGTCACTTTCACTGCGACGTTTTCAATCAAGATAAATTTTTAATTAACGGAGTGGAAGTTAGAATGAGACTCGTACGTTCCAGTAGATAGTAATCACGGGATTACTTTTCTGTACTTTGATAATTCTAAATACCTCCTTGGTCCAGTTTGGCGTGTAACCTTTCTCAAAGATCGTCTTGAATTTGCTCACACGTACCGAATCACCCACTTTGAATCGTGCGAATGCGATAGCCTTTACGCTACTGTACACAGTACTTAAGGGGATGCTGGAGTGACGGTCGAAGTTAGTCAAGGTCGATAATACAGATTTTCAGAAACTTACGCCTGTACGCTTACGCCCTCTGAGCGTCCTACAGCGCGTTAGCCTTGAAGCCAAACGCATTTCCTCATGTCGCATGCTATCGCATGTCTACCACATAGCTCGTACTCACTCTAACAAGTCTGTTCGAGTATTTGACGCGACAAACTTGAATAATATCGCGTTATAATAAATATACACCCAGTACTAAAAATCTGTAATATGAAGTATAGATTTTTAAAATACTGACAGTATTTCATCGAAAAATGGTTGTAATAGCACTTGTTGTTATGTCCAATGCCTTTTTAGGTTAGAATATCTGTCAATACATAAGGTGCTTTCAAGCAAGAGACAGATGACACAGTGTAATGCTGGATCCACACTGCATTCGATTTGCGTCGTACGACAGTCTGCAACTGAATTTCGATGGGTTTTGCTTCGTATCATCGGAATCCTATTTTCTGATTGCAGAGCGTCGTACGACGCACGTCGAATCTAGTGTGAATCCAGCATAAGGCCGATATTTCATTTATACGTTTTTGTAGTACGACAAATGTGTACAAGACAGAGAGGTTCTCGGATCTCTCTATCCTATAGCCAATCAACACGCAGAAAAAGCTTGTCGCGCGCACCCCGCGCGCGTACGACAAAAACGCACAAATGAAATATCGTCCTAATACAGTGAACGATATCCTAGTTGTTTGCTAATATACGAAGATGACATGATCACTGTCACACTGTGTCGCTTTCTGAAAAGCAACAACAATGTGTCAGTAGATACATGTATATTTATAGCTGCTCCTTGATGAATACAAATATAATATTACTGATGTATTTATATGTACAACATTTGAATAATGCATCTTTATCGTAATTATGTGAATATACGCACATTAGACATAGACATTACATTGCTGAAATATTCATGCAGATATTCTGTATATCTATTTATACATAATATTAGAATTTTATGTGTATCGTATAATGTGTGTGTATGTATACATACAGTTTAATTTTATTATTACATAAACAGACATTAGTAAATATGAAGTACAGTTACATTTTATATAATAATGTGTGCACATAGATCAGTGTACACAAAATATTATTCTATTATTGCATATAGATGCAT
>NW_017295692.1:66432-66993 GCF_001594075.2 Trachymyrmex cornetzi | reverse complement strand
AAATGCACATAAAATTCCAATACATCTAAACAGATATAGTGAATATGAATTAGAAATACATTTTATGTTTTGTAATGTGTGTACATAATAATGTGTGTACACATAAAACATAATTCTAATATTCACTCACATGTCTTTATAATATAATGTATGTTTGTATATGTATGTATATACTTACATGTATTATTTATATATATAGAAGTATATCTATACATACATTCCTCTCCATCTTCCTCTCTCGCGAATACTCAGGGTTGGACGTAACAATATCTGCGTGAATATCTGAGCATGAAAACTTGTATCTTTTATTGTTACATGTAACAAAAAGAGATGAAGTAGCTACACATATGTGGATATGAATTAGAAATATATTTTATGTTTTGTAATGCGTGTACATCATATTGCACATAAAATATAATTCTAATATTCACTAACATATCTATGTTATATCTGAATATACAAATATGAGTAACTTCTATCTCTTTTTATTATGGGCCTTCTACAATAAGCCATTAGTCATGAATCAGAAGTCAGAAGCTAAAAATTGACCAATTATAGTTG
>NW_017295692.1:64108-66002 GCF_001594075.2 Trachymyrmex cornetzi | reverse complement strand
ACATATATATGTATAACATATGTATTATATAGGGTATCCAAAGAGACCCCGGATTTATGGGCTGAACATAAAGATGGCTATAACTAATCGTAAAGAAATGTGAATTGTACTTGTATCGGCGTACATACATAGAATGCCAAAATATATATAGTGCGTTGACTATGACCTATGATTATGATTCACGTTCTACGACTTGGTTACGGTCATCCTTATGCTAAGGGCCTTAAATAACGTTTTTAGATGAAACGTTTCAGACCAAAGTTGTAAGGTTTTAAAGGAGCTATTTACTGATATTTAGTTTGACTTTGGATGGCGTCTCTAAGATCAGATCAAGGTCACATTTATTTTTTTTTTAACGACACATGCCATTTTTATTCTACAATTTAACAGCTGGTGTAGCTTTTCAAAACTATTTTTTTTTTATTAAGTTCTTATTGAAATGTGAGACTTGAAAGTTACAGTATTTAACCTAGGTGTCCGCTTGGCGGAACTAAAAATCAAAATTAGAGGAACAACTGCCTCTAAAACGGCTTTCCGAATCTTTTTATGTTCTTCACAACATTTCGGTATTTTATATAAAAACGGTTTCTACGCATATCTTTGGCTCAGCCGTTACTGAGATGACTTTCAATTTTTTGCATAGATTACGAAGCTAATGATTTGTACATTCTATTTTGCTCACTGTTGTCATTTGCTCCTGATACGATCTATTATCAATAATGGACTTAAATACGTTGCTATCACCATCGGCGATGATCGTTCTATAGATCAATTCATGCATTTCAATGCTATTTTTAAACCCCTCAACAATAGCATCACTCTCCATACTTGTAGAGCTTGCATTGCGATCAAAGTTTTTGTAATACAAACCAGTACCGTTCAAATACACGCTTCTGGAGTTTATTTTGCCATTACAGTCAAGACAAACGCTTTTGATATTTATGTCAGTATCGTCTGATTAGACGTCTCTGAGATTTATTCTATCAGTACCGTCTAAATAGACGCTTCTGACATTTATAACAAACAATGACATGCATATGATAATACAAACCAGTACCGTCAAAATAGACGCTTCTGACATTTATGGCAAACTATTACACATGCGCGTGATACTACGAATCAGTACCGTCAAAATAGACGCTTCTGCCACTATTGAAATACTACATGGTTACATATTATATACAATCAGTTTCGTGTTCAATATAGAGACAAGCAAGACTGCGTTCTTATCTTTAAAAATAATTGTAATTTTTTATTTAAAAAAGTTCATTTTTACAAAACCTATCATTAGGCTCTTCCAATCGTAAAATATATTATAATTTTCGAATACTATACAGGATGTCTGGAAATTACCGACAAATGTTTCGTGCGTGGGTAGAACATACTATACTGAGTCGAAAAGTCCTGTACCATTTTGCGGTGTCAGCAATAGTTAACGAGATATTACGTTTAAAGATAGCGGAATACGCGCGTCCGCCCGACTTAATATTGCCGAAGGTACGGCCCACCGAGCGCACGGCGCGCGGGCCGCAAGGAGCAGGGACGGCCTAGCAGGCGCGCCGCGCCGTTCGAGCTTAGAGGCTCGCGGCGATGAGCGGGGTGCGCTTGCTACACTCCCCGCGCGCCAAACTATCGATGACGGCACTTTGGAAATAATATCTCGATTGGGAAATGATCGAAATTTTTTTGAAAATTCAATTTAGTTCGCTCTAAAGCGTGCGCGTGTACATACAGAAAAATGCTACATATGTATAAATGTGACTTGTTTTAAATAAATTATATGTGTATTTTAAAAGGATATTTGATAATTCTACCGACGATGTTCTTGAATAAGAAAGTGCGCACTAAACTGAGTCGAATTGACTCCTTTACCATTTTGTAATTTTCGCAATAG
>NW_017295692.1:63585-63940 GCF_001594075.2 Trachymyrmex cornetzi | reverse complement strand
TTTGGTAAAAATAGTTGTTAATAAGAAAATGCAGTATTAAAAGATTGATAAAAAATTCTGAAAAGATTTCTAGAACTTTATGAAAAAAAAATTAACAATTTTTGTCTCTTGCTGTTTTTCTGTAAAGTTGATAGTACTTGAGTAAAAAATTCTTGAAAACTAATATTTTAGTAATTATATCTTGTTAACTATTGTAATAATATCTTGTTAACTATTGCGAAAATTACATAATGGTAAAGGACTCAGTTCGACTCAGTTTAGTGCGCTCTTTCTTTTTCACGAACGTTGTCCGTAGAATTATCATATACCCTTTTAAAAAATACACTGTGACGTGACATTTTGTCCGTCACAGTGC
>NW_017295692.1:61903-62228 GCF_001594075.2 Trachymyrmex cornetzi | reverse complement strand
GCGGGAGTCTGGTGGTACAGCGTGTACGGGTTCTGGCCGGCTGTCGAGGGGTGGGCGTTGGACACCGTCGGAAGATACCGCGGGGAAGGTCGGGACTCGTGCTGTAGCGTATGACCGGCCTCCGGCGTTAGGATTAAGTTAGCGACTCTATGTGAGATTACCGAGAGTATCGAGCAGAGCGGAGGGGCGAAGCCCCGGAGAGTACTTGTGATTATTTCACTACTGTGACTTATCATACTTGCTTCACTACATTCTTTTCAAATATAATTGTTCTTATTATTACATTTCGCGTGGTTTATTCTTGTGGCCTATCTCTCTCGCCCTC
>NW_017295692.1:61105-61746 GCF_001594075.2 Trachymyrmex cornetzi | reverse complement strand
AAAATTCTGCTACCGAGGGAGAGAAGATACTTTTGCGTACTTTGAGTACCGAGAACACGCGACGAAGTTGTGCCGTTGCTCGTGAGTACGGTTACAACACATATTATTTATTTAAAACAAGTCATATTTATACATATGTAGCAATTTTCTGTATGTATACGCGCACGCTTTAGAGCGAACTAAATTGAATTTTCAAAAAAATTTCGATCATTTCCCAATCGAGATATTATTTCCAAAGTGCCGTCATCGATAGCTGGGCGCACGAGGAGTGGGCAGTGGGGCAAGCGCTCCGCTCACCGCCGCGAACCGCTAAACTCGAACGGCGCGGTGCACCTGCTAGGCCGTTCCCGCTCCTCGCGGCCCGTGCGCCGTGCGCTCGGTGGGCCGTACCTTCGGCAATAGTAGGTCGGGTGGACGCGCGTATTCGGCTATCTTTAAACGTTAATATCTCGTTAACTATTGTTGACACCGCAAAATGGTACAGGACTTTTCGATTCAGTATAGTCTGTTCTACCCACGCACGAAACATTTGTTGGTAATTTCTAGACATCCTATGTGAGTACGTATGTACACTGTCCGTCATTGTTCGCCCTGCTGTCCTAGCAGTAGCTCTAACTTCTCTATAATTACATTATAATCAG